>NW_026634138.1:0-58519 GCF_024868665.1 Triplophysa rosa
TTTGGCGTACAATTCAGGTATACGAGCCCTTCGTCTGCCTAGTCGACCGATGGCAATCTATATGAATGGACAATTGTCCACGATTTACCTAACTTCCCTTCCCCCTTCCTTAGCTGGGTCAGTGGCTATTTCTGCCTCCCTTCTTTCCCCACTGGGTAAAGAACAGGCATTCCATCCATCACTAAGCACCTTCCTGGGGGCAGGCTGGGCAGAACAGCCCTGCCCCCTTAGGCCGGGGAATAGTTGAGTTATCTACCACATAGCTCTAATCGGACCTAGTGCTCCAGACGTGGTAAAAGTGGGCGGTTCCGTCTGATGTATCCTCATGAATGGTTCCCACCTCGGTAACCCATGACACACATGTCTTATGTGAACACAGTCAATATGTCTTATGTACAGCTGCTTTGTAACAATGAAAATTGTAAAAAGCGCTATATAAATAAAGTTGAGTTGAGTTGAGTTGAGTTGAGTTGAGTTGAGTTGACCATGTCAAGCATGAGAAGACAGTATGTTTAACATTGTAAATAAGTCCGAATGCATGAAACACCATTGCATCAAGCATTAAACTCAGTGTTGTTCAGGTGAATTTAGGGTCTGCTGATCGACTACCATATTTAGGTTTCAAAATGAAGTGTGGGACCTAAAAGTTCAATGATATTTTATCACAATGTCATTTGACATCTCCTTGAACATGAATCATAAAATGTTCCAAATCAAATAAACACAAGCGTTTTAGTCAAAGTACTCTGACTTTTAATTACAGTAAACACTTCTTCTCTTGGAAAAAAAAAAGCTTATCTATTACATCTTATAGTATTTAGAACGTTAATTTCTAGCACCAGACACTTCACACTCATATATAAAGTAGATTAAATTTAGGCTGAGGCGTGGGCCACATTGTCTTGTCTTGAGGTTTTGCATGTGAGCTGATCAGCACAGGATGTCATAGCCCAAACAGCAGCAGGAGGGGTAACTTTCTTGAATAACTGGCTTAAGATGCATGTCATTCTATAAAGTATTCTGAAATATTTTCAAATGTATTTAATGATAATAGCCCTTTGAACAGAAGATTAGAAAAAATATATTTTTATATATAATTAAGTAATTTAAAAAAATATCCTTGTGTTGCTGTATTTAAATAAATATACTACATTTATTCAATCTTACTTTTGACACATTTTAAAATCTGGTATCTTACAGTGTTGCACTGACACTGGCATTCAATTATATGGAATTTTACATTGATTTAATACTTGACTTTTGTAAGGACCAGGCTGATCTACAAGTGAAGAGTTAATATGCAAAAATGGATGCTTTTTTATTGTGCATTCCAAGTAATATCAATCAAACTGGAGTTGGGTTGTTTTGATTAAGCAATACCTAAAAAACGTTAAAGCGTTCAAGTGCAGCTGAAAAAGCTCAGTCAAGGAAACATATGTATAGTGACGTGGAGACAGTGACAGGAAACACCACAAACACGGCATCACACATCGGAAGAGTAGTGAATTTTATATGTCATATTAGCGCACTAACAGCTTTTTACCTATGAAATTGGTTGGAGATGAACATGTTACGGCAAAGGATATTTGTGTTTCCTAAATCTACAAATATTCTTCAGGACAAAGGTTTAAGTCATCTGCATCACCTCTGCAACAATGCATTTACATTTATATTTAGTCATTTAGCAGACGCTTTTATCCAAAGCGACTTACAAATGAGAAACAAAAGAAGCAATTGGAACAACAAAAACCATAAGTGCCGTAAAACTGGTCTCATATATCCCACCACAGTATACAAATGTAACAGGGTGAATCACGTGTGCCTGGGTGGTCAGCTAAATTAATTTATTTTGCTCGAGTCCGTGGGTATATATATTGGTGAACTTCGGCCACTTGGATGTGCATCATTGCTGGTGTAACAATGGGAGGAGAAACCAGGCAAGAAGCGGATCCACATGCTGTTTAAAGTTTTAATGAAAACATGGGGGGATGGAGGGCCAGGCCCATGAAAGGGAACAAGGCTAGGGCCGTGGAGCAGAGGTGGACCTGGGCCGTGGAGCAGAAGCGGAGTCCGTGGCAGGCAGGGCTGGGAGGCGTGGCATACTTAGGGCTTGAAGTCAGGGAGGCGTACTCAGGGCTGGAAGCCAGGGAGGCGTACTCAGGGCTGGAAGCCCAGTAGTGGACATCTTGGACGAGTCAGGGAGTTCAGAAGCGGCCATCTTGGACGAGGCAGGAAACTTGGTGGGTTCAGAATCAGCCTCTGGTGCGGACGAGCGGCGCACAACCCAGACACACAGCAGGTTAGTAGCCACCACCGGCAGAGGGCAGAACCTCAGGAACGGACACCTCTGGGACCACCGGTGTGGAATGCCGGTCATCTTGTGAGTGGGCTCTGGGCTGGCGGCCATCTTGCGAGTGGGTTCTGGGCTGGCGGCCATCTTGCGAGCAGGCTCTGGTGTGGTTTCCGCCACAAACACAAGGCTCGCCACCCTCAGTGTGGGGCATGCAGGCTCCTCCTCCACAGCACCCACTGTGAAGGTAGACCCCACACACGCCAAAGCATAGTCCATAAATTGTTCTAATGACCACAAGGACCAAATCTGGCCAAGTGTTCTTTGAGAGGTTGATTTAGGCCCAATCCCAATTCTATTTTACACCCCTTCACCTACCCCTCGCCCCTTGCCCCTTAAAACAGAGTGGCAATGGGAAGGGCTAAAAACATTTATAGGTATTATATATGGGTATTCGTTTTGGTGAACTTCGGCCACTTGGATGTGCATGCTAAAATTGGAGTGATAGGATCCCTATTTTTTGTACCAGTGAGAAGCCTTGCTGCAGCATTTTGAACAATTTGCCACTATAAAAGGAGTTGCAGTAGTCCAAGTGCGATGTGATGAAGGCGTGGATTACAGTCTCCAAATCTTTATGGGACAAGAGCTGTTTTATTTCGCAATTGATCTCAAATGGAAGAAACTTACCTTCACTACGGTGCTAATCTGTTTCACAAAATTCAACAATGAATTGAATACAACCCCGAGATTTTTTATACGAGTTTGAACACTAGCAGAGAGAGAACCCAAACCAGAAACGGTTATAGGCCTAGGTTGGCCTAGTCAGAATTTCACTTTTGCCTTCATTTAATTGCAAGAAATGATTAGCCATCCAGCATTTTATCTCTTCAAAACAGTCAGACATGTCCCAGGAATCGCTATTATCGATCTTTGCTGGAAGATAAAACTGCGTATCGTCCACGTAGCAGTGGTACGAGATCTTATATTTCTTAAAAATGGCACCCAGGGGCAACATATTCAGTGAGAAGAGTAAAGGGCCTAAAATGGACCCTTGGGGAACACCGCATGACAAGGGAACTAGCCGAGAAGAGAACTTCCCAACGCTCACTGAGAAGGTACTATCTGTCAGATAGGAGGCCAACCACTTCAACGCAACCCCTGTATACCCACCACCTTTTCCAGCCTACGTAACAAAATGCTATGGTCGATTGTATCAAAGGAAGTGCATAAGTACAATAGGACTAGCACCACACATGAGCCAGTATCGAGAAGTTGTAACTGACTTTCAACAATGCGGTGCCTGTACTGTGCATCGATCTAAAACCTGACTGAAAAGTATCTAACTGTTGCGTCCTTTTGAATTGTCTAGGGGTTAAGGAGTAATGAATAATAAATAAAAAACCTAACACAACAACTCAGACAACCATATAGAGAAAACAACTTGTTTTAATTAAATAAAAGGGGTAACAATAATGTCAACAATTACTCAAAGTAATAGGAAGCAAAATCTCTTCAGGAAGGGGGAAATAGCCAAAACAACAAACAAAAAACCTCTACCTATTGAGGGAAGAATTGCTTCAACTAAACTATACAATAAATAAAACTACAGAAACATACTGTCAGGGCTTGGGTCTAGAACTACTTGTCGTTGTCTGTCTTGTCCTCTGTTTTTGTTTTGTCGAGCACTTGATAGTTGCCACGTGCTCGGAGTCCACTTGTGTTGCCCCGCCCCCTTGTTATCCTATCTACTACTCCTTATTGATTTCTCCTATTCACCTGGTTCCCCCTTAAATGTTCATTCTCCCCAACTGGTCTCTCATTTTCCCTCCTGCTTTCCTTTTTATTCCCTGTGTTTCGCATCGTTGGAATTTATTCCCTGGCGATGTCTGACGCTCTAGTCTTGTATTCCAGTCGTGTCTTGTTTAATCTGGTTTTTGATCACCTTGTCCTGTCCAGGCTCCAGTGCTGTGCTCACCCTATCCTGATAGTCCTGTTCCTGTCAAGTCAAGCGTCCCATCCACCAGGGAGTCTCTCTGCTCTACCGAAGGGTTCTTCACCCATGGATTCTTTCAGTGGGACTGTGTGAGCTACGCTCGAGGATTACCACGTTATAACCGTCTAGTGGACTCTTGTTTGGAAACTCTTTCGCTCTGCGTGGATTACCGTTGGGGATTTACTATGAACTCTTGTTACTGATCTCCTCGAGTTTCAATCGCTGCCTACGGATTCTCCTGTCTACCGCTTCTCTCTGGCTGGACTTATTTGTGGACGCTAGCAGCTCTCTCACCTCCCGATTTGCTGCGGTCATCCTTTGGCTTTTTAGACTTTTATTTTTATTTTTTCCCATTCCCAGTAATGGTCTTTTTGGCCGAGCGCTCGAGCCTTTTTGCCCCATTGAATTATCTTGCGTTCTGTCATTATTTTCTGTTCTTGTGTTTTTTTTTGATGAGTGTGGTAGTACTCTAAATAAACTTGCCTGACCCTGCGTTTGACTCCAGTGTCCTTCCTCACACATACACTAACTCCCTGGCTAAACCAAAAACAGGATAAAATGGTTAAGTACAAAAGAAACATGGCACCCACCTCCCTACAGCTTCCAGTTCAAAAAACATATGAGGGTTTACAAGAGCAGTGGTAACAAGTTGGTAATATTGTCAGGAGATTACAACATAGAGGATTTTCAACCATACAATAAATATATTCACCAAGCACAACACACTGCTTAGGAGACAAGCTTCCCCACTCTATTTTCTCCTCAGCTCTTTTATGCAGGCAGCCTTCAGCAAGGTAATGGGGAACAGCTGTGTGCAATCAGCAACTTGCGCAGAGAAGTAGGAGGAGCAAAAGTACACAGAAAGGAAAACCAGCACAAAAACATAATGCAAAGAATATCAACATGCAAAACACAATTTGATTACAAAAAAAATTATATATAAAGTTACAGATAATATGTCCAGGGGACGTAACACTAACGTATAAGACAAGTTGACAAAGTAATTTAACTGGGAAAAGACAACTCTCTCTAAAAGTTTCGAGATAAAAGGCAGCTTCGAAATGGGTCTAAAATGACTGAGAATAGAGGGGTCAAGATTAGGTTTCTTCAGCAGAGGGTGGAAAATGTCTTGGTTACGGATGTAACCTCAGTTCCCTGATGGAGGGAACCAGACGTTGTATCGAACCGACAGATGGGGTTCGCTCTTGAGAACCTATCAACATCTGACTCGTTTAGAAAAGGCCAATGAAATTGGCGAATGAAATTTGCATGCCGGACTCCGCCCCGGATATCCGGGTATAAAAGGGAGCTGCATTCATTCACCTTTTGGTCTGAGGAGCCTGAGCATCCCTCGACGGCTGCGGCGGGAGGCCAACATTGTGGCAAGAAGGACACAATGTCTCGTTCCCTCCATCAGGGAACTGAGGTTACATCCGTAATCAAGACGTTCCCTTTCTGTCAGTTTCTCGACGTTGTGTCGAGCCGACAGATGGGGTTCCTATGGATGCCACAGCGCTGTGCCGCGTCACAATCTCCAGCGGAGCGACACTGACTGGCCTGGGCGAGTCAGACGAGCGCTAGCGCGAAATTGTAACCATCCAGTGGAGAGGTAGGGGGTCGCAGAGCTTTTGAAGAAAAGGTGGGAATCCCCTGCCACCAGCCGTCATGGACGGAGACCTTGATTCTCTTACAGCGAGAAGCCGCCCGGCACTGTAAGGGCCACTGGGTAAGCATTATTCCCCCCTGGGGGAAAAACTCTACAGAGACCACTACCTCCGTAGGGAGGAATTAGTGGAGACACCAACATGGTCTCACCATCAGGGAGAACTCATGGGAAAATGTGCGGACTGAAGGAGTTAACCGCAAGGTGGGAGTAAAAATAATCGTCAGTGACTTCTGATCCTGTATGTCAGCATAGCAGTGATGAATTTATGAACTACTTCACATATAAAATCCAAGATATTAGAGAAAAGATTATAACAATGCAATCAGAAGTGAAACCCGCTGAACAAACTAACTACAGCGCCCCTAAGGAGGTAATGCAATTATGTTATACCGTAGATCAAGATGAGCTGTCTAAAATCATTAAATCATCTAAATCAACAACATGCATGCTAGACCCTATACCTACAAATCTACTGAAAGAGATGCTCCCAGAAATTATAGATCCTATTCTTGGTGTTATTAACTCATCTCTGACATTGGGACATGTGCCTAAAGCATATAAGGTGGCTGTTATAAGTTTGCATACTTGTTTGTGTACGTGTGTGCGCGTCCATGTGAAAACAAAAAAGACAGACATACCCACATACAAAACACTCCACACACACAATATGCACACGTACTAACACACAGACACACACGCGGACGCGCACGCACACCCACACGTACACAGACAAGTACACGCACACACAAAGACACGCACACACACACACACACACACAGCCCCCTGTAAAGCAACAATGAGACAAGACTGGCTGAGAGTAGAGTACTGTTCTGCACTCTTTGATGCAACGAGTACATCAGTTGTGTTTTTGGTTCCGGTTGATCTAACTAATGCAGCCTAAACCCTCAGAGGATTTATATTATGGAAGTGTAGTGTATGCAAGATTAAAAATATGCGTCTTTAGTCTAAGATTTAAACCGACAGAGTTTGTCTGCCTCCCGGACAGTGCAGGGAAGACTATTCCAAAGTTTAGGCGCTAGATAGGAAAAGGATCTACCACCTGCAATTGATTTTGAAATTCTAGGTATTACCAACTGACAGGACGCCTGAGAGTGTAATGCACGTGAAAGACTGTAATACAAGAGGAGTTCACTTAAGTATTGAGGAGCTAAACCATGTAGGGTCAACTTGTCAAAAAACGAGTTGGACGTATTACGTAGTATTTCTGTGCTCGATAAACTCCCCCAAGGTTCGTATAGGTTTCAGAAAGTTTTTTTCGAACATGAAAAACCTTTACTTAACAACTTTTCTTAGTCCTTTATTGGGCAATTCTCCCGGAAAAGCATGCCCACGGCAAGGCAAAAGAAATAGCCTGCCCACGCGTCATCCAATGAGCAAGACCCGCTTACCATCAAGATTGGCTGCGCTACGTCAAGATTGGCTGTGATGTGGGCCTTCAGCTGCAGCTCGTTACTCTTGCCATAGTGAGAGGAGTTGAGGTGTGTTTGTTTCTTCACAGAATTTCAGTAATGGATGTTATATAAACGGAGGATGCAACGCTGGATTTGGAGATAGTTTGAAAATGATAGATGGAGCGGTCCTAGCTCTAAAATATGCCGGACATGAATCACACGTGGTAAGTGAAACTTTCATATGTCTGTTTTTTGGCAATGGGTGCGCACGTGCTTTAGTTCCGCCCTCCCCTCCGCACACGGTGTATGTTTTCAGAAATAATTGTACAGCTGTATCTATCTTTTATAAATGTGATCAAAATAAAGAATATGCAGATATTTGAAGGGTACGATACTATTCTGTAAGTACTCAAGATTAGCATGATATATGAAGACAGATTTTCTCCATTATAACTGCTTCTGCATGTGTTACAGTCCTACTCGCCCCGCTCTGCGCGGACCTCAAACCAGCATCGGTCTGGATGGGAGACGGGGGCTCTAACGAGGAGGCTAAAGGCTGCAGCCTCAAACGTCTGTCGCTAGAGCGTCTCTGTTGGTCGAGGAGTGAGCTTTACAGCTTCTCTCTCGCTGGACAGAGAGATGAAACAGTACACATGTCCGTCAGGAGTGAGCTGGAACTCAGAGCTGGAAGTCACCCAGCAGGAGAGGCAAACATGTTTAAGAGGCAGAAGAGAGGTGGCCTCATCTGTCAGAACAATGAACCTTCAAGAGCAGAGATTCAAGGGCTTAGAGTAAGCAGGGCTCTGAACCGGTTCAAGGAACAAAAAACGAAAAAGAAAATTCATGAAATTTACAAAAACGAAATCAAGTTTTATCGTTCTGAACAGAAACGCTTATTTGTAATTGCATTTAACCGGTTAATAACGTTATTTCATTGTTCCGTTTAATATCAACCAATCTAACTATTCGATCGCGAAAAGACCATGTAGAAATGCTTTTGAGACAGATTTAAATCCTGTCTGTCAAATCACTTCAGGAGATGGTCTAGGACTCATTCCAAGTGGTAATGCATCTTGTTGAAGCCACATTTGTTAGAGCTTTACTCCTCCTAGCAAATTAGACACTTCTCAGCTCAAGTTCGTTCTTTTAGACGTACATGTAAACGGCAGACTGAAGATTAAAAAAACTTTAAATAAAATAAACAAACAACAAAACAAAAGTAAAATGCCGACAGCTTTCTCACAGTCGACTGCCGGCCACACAAACATAATAAAACATAACATAAAGTCCAGGCCTGGTTCTCTCTTGTCCTTCACTGCTATCGCTCCTCCTTTTATGCTTCCGTAGCTCCTCCATGAGAGATGTCATTCCCTCACGGCCCTCGTCCCGCTCTCCTTGTCACATAGCCCCATCGCCCCTCGCAGGCCGGGTGCCAGTCCCGGCGGCCGCAGCACCTGGGGGTAAGGACAGACGAGACGAGAGAAAGGAGACAGAAGCATCAGGAGCGAGAGCAACGAGAAAGGGAGAGGAAAAAAAATCTTGGTCCGGTTCCCGCCTCGGGCAGCCACTCGCGGTCTTCACTCTTCCACGCTACCCCGACCTCTTCAGCACTGCAATCACCCTCAGAAGCGAGGGCTCTCCGACAGCATGTCCCTCCTTCCTCCCGTATTTTGGCACCAATGTAACAAAGTTCCAAGTAAACGGGAAGGAGGCGGGAACCGTTGAACATTGAACAGACTTTTTATAAAATAAACAAACAACAAAACGAAAGTAAAATGATAAAACAAACATAATAAAACATAACATAAAGTCCAGGTCTGGTTCTCTCTCGTCCTTCACTGCTGTCTCTCGTCCTTCACTGCTGTCGCTCCTCCTTTTATGCTTCAGTAGCTCCTCCATGAGAGATGCGAGACCGGTGCAACGCGCAGCTGACGCTCATTATCACTCACGTCACCGGCCTCGCGCCGTTCCCTCAGGGCCCTCGTCCCGCTCTCCTTGTCACAAATGTGTTTGTATTTTACTCGTGAATAAAATATATTATTCATATTCATTTAGCTTATGAGGCCAAGTGGAACAGTTTTAAAAAGACAATGCATGAAGTACCAGGTGTACAAAAGCCCTGTACTGTAAGTCTTTTGTTCCCTTTCTGTCGGTTTCTGTCGGTCTCTCGACGTTGTGTCGACAGAATGGGGTTTGACTTGAGAACCTATCACCTCTGAATGACTTTGAAAAGGCCAATGAAATTGGCGAATGAAATTTGCATGCCGGTCTCTGCCCCAGATATCTATGTATAAAAGGAAGACGGCGTGCTGCATTCATTCACCTTTTGTTCTTCGGAGCCTTCGCATCTCTATGCTCATCCTCCTGCTTGAAAACTGCTGGAATCTTACAACGCGGTGCAGCAGATTGTCCCTTCTCTCAGCGACTTCCCCTGGGCGTCTCGGCAGCACCAGGGGTGTCTAAAAGAGCAAAATTCCTCAGCGTGGCATGTCCCACTGTTCTCATGGATGCAGCACCCTCATCGTGGAGGGGTACGGACACGACATCTGCCTCACGTGTTTCGGTATCCGGCACGCTGAGGCGGCGTTTGTGGATACGTTCTGCCCGCAGTGCGGGCGGATGACAATCCAGACATTGCAGTCACGGGTGGCTGTGTTCTTTATGGACCCAGCCCACCACCTCATCTGCTTCCCGTCCCGTGACAGCAGCGGCTTTGGCCCTGCTGTCCGTCACGGCGAGGGTGATATGGCAATTACCATGAGCCTCAATCCATCAGCCACAGGCTCACGGACCGTTCACACCCTGTCTCGCTCATCTGACCGTTCCTCAAAAGGCGGTCCCATCCCATCTTGTTCCTCAGCCACGTATTCGGCAATGGTACGTGATGAAGGTGGGGTGTCCCTTGCACCATCGGAGGGCGACCTTCTGGCAACTGACCCCGACGATTCTCTGGAGCTCCCTCCGTCGGGAGGTTGAACCCAGGAAGAGACGGACGTCGAGATGTCAGCCATGCTTTCCTGGTTCCCTGCCCCATCCCATTAATTGTAGGGCCCTTCCGGGGGCCTAGCGCCTACATTCTCATTAAAGAGTTCCTCTCTTTCTGGGTTTTTCTCACAGCGGCTCTCACCCTCCATGCGAAGGTGTGCGGCAACTCGACATTGCATCATGGCAAGACGCGATATCGGGCATACTTCCAGCAGCCCTCAGCACTCTCAATTCGACGGTACGCTGAGCTGCACTATCGCCGGGCAGGTGAGTCAGCAGAGCCGCTCTCCTCCCCAGGGGCCCCCCAGACCGTCATGATGGCTAGGGAGGACGATCCGTCTCGGCTATGCGATCCAATTCGCCAGACGCCCGCCCAAGTTTCGGGGCATCCTCTTACCTCTGTTCGAGGCAAAGACGCCACCGTGCTTTGGGCCGAGGTCGCCACCCTTCTGGCGAAGGACGATCGGGCTCGTCCCTCCAGCCGAGATGTTCTGCGGGTTTTACAGCCCTTACTATATCATCCCCAAGAAAGGCGGGGTTGCGCCCCATTCTAGATCTGCGTACCCTGAACAGGCACCTACACAAGCTGCCATTCAGGATGCTGACGCAGAAGCGCATCCTGATGTCTATCAGATGTCAGGATTGGTTCATGGCGATCGACCTGAAGGACACGTACTCGATTCACATATGAGTACAGGATCCTCCCCTCCGGTCTGTCTCTGTATCCACGAGTCTTCACGAAGGTCGTGGAAGCCGGCCTCTCTCGTCAGGGAGAAGGGCATGCGCATACTCAACGACTGGCTCATCTTGGCACACTCGCGAGATCTCGAACTTGCAGGCGCTCCCCCCTGGGGAGGAAGACCCAACCCCTGCCGTGTTGTGTCCAGTACACATTCAGAAGTTCTGAGCAGCTCTTTGTCTGTTTTGGAGGATAGCAGAAGGGGAGAGCTGTCTCCAAACAAAGGCTGGTGCACTGGATCGTGGACGCCGTCGCTCTTGCGTACTGGTCCCAAGATCTCCCGTGCCCTCTGGCAATGAGAGCTCACTCCACCCAGGGTGTAGCCTCCTAATGGGCACTGGCTCAGGGCGCCTCTCTGGGCCATGCCAAACACTTTTGCGAGATTCTACAACCTTCGTGTACAGCCGGTGTCAGCCCGCATCTTGCACCGCAGGTAAGACAGGAGGCCGGCTGGGCGTACACCTGCGAAGTGCCTTCTCCCCTTCATGAGGTGAGTCAGTGCGCCATTTCAGCTTCCCTCTTCCCCCACCGGGCGAAGTACAAGCATCCCATCCATTACTAAGCACTTCTCTGGTTTACGAGCCGGGCGGAGCGGCCCATATTCCAAGCCCAGTATAGGTAGAGTTTCTCTCACGAGGCAAACCCCTATACCTGAGCTAGTGCTCCACATGTAGTGACTCCCCCCTTGGGTCGTCCCGTCTGACGTTTCCTCACTCTTGGTTCCCCTGCTAATGAACCTGTGACCTCCCCTCGGTGGACTCCATCGCTTCTGCGCACCCCTGGTTGGGGCCCCGCTTTTACTCCCATGAGATCTCTCCACTGGTAAGACCGTGTAGGTATTCCACGTATTATCTCACTGCGGCAGATGTGGTCTCCGTAGCGCCCCCCCCTCAGGCGAGGGGGTAGCTCTTCTCAGTGTTCCTTACGGTGCTGGGTGGCTATCTTGTCTCTAGAGTAGGAAGGCCACCGCCTGTACGGCCGTTGGTAAGAGCCTCTCGTCGTTGACTCAATTGAATTGATGCCTTACTACACCACTGGAATGTTACGATTCGCGGTAATGCTCACTTGTGACTCACCCAGGCCAGTCAGTGTCGCTCCACTGGAAGTCGTGACACGGCTCAGCGCTGTGGCATTTCATATAGAGACCCCATTCTGTCGAAAAAAAGGTCGAGAGACAGACAGAAAGGGAACGTCTCAGTTACGGATGTGCCCTTCATGCCACAACGCTTCGCCATCCGCTGCAGCGAGTGAGAATGCCTCTCAGATTCCTCAGCCCAAAAGGTGAATGAATGGGCACGCCATATTCCTTTTATACCTGTATGGATGGGGTGGAGACTGGCATGCCATTCCATTCGCCAAGTTCATTGGCCTTTTAAAAGTACAATCAGAGATGATAGGTTCTCAATTTCAAACCCCATTCTGTCGACACAACGTCTCGTTCCCTCCATCAGGTAATGGAGGTTACATCCGTAACCAAGACGTTTTTCTCTCTAGGAGCTACTGAAGTCATGAGTTTTAGATAGAGAGTGGCCTCTGTGTACAACATGGGACATTCTGGAGAATGAAAGGCATGTAAGTGTTGAGCCGGCATGAGCCCGTACTCTGGTTGTCGATGCTTCCTCCTTCACAGGTTAATGGGAGTAGAGGAAGGAAGCATGTAGGCCAAATCATAGCCCATGTTTTTACATCCCTTAAAGCCATATTCTTATGTCAAATTAGTTCATTACAACATTCTTCATTGCGCATTTTGAACTAATTTAGTGTACCTCAATGGTGAGAAAAGGCTTTAGAAGATGCCTTGATGGTAACGGACCATTGGCTGAATGTCTAATGCATATGGCACACTTAACTAGAAACACTTTGGCAGATTCGAAGTTGTCCTCTGACTGGTTGAATTATCTAGTAAACTGTCGTGTTTACATCAGTTGCAATGACAAATTATTAAAGTATGCAAGGTTACGTCATAAACTCAGAAACATTGTTGTAAACTTTTGAGATGTCCATGAATGCACACCACTCTCCGTGTTTAAGAAAAACAGCACATGACACATTTTTTGGAGCAAGGTAGTTGGTTTAAACTGGTTATGTGCTGGTCCTTAGCTGGGCATGTTCTGGATTAAGCTGGTCATGTGCTGGTCCCAAGTGACTAGCTCCTAGCTCAGGACCAACTTAAACCAGCTCATGACCAGCTAAGGACCAGCACATGCCCAGTTTAAACCAGCTAAAACCATCCTTCAAAACATAATTAACCAGCCGAGGCTGGGTTTTTCAGCAGGGCTGTTACTGTGAGGACATTTCCATGCCTCTAAATATGATGCTGCACAAAACGAAGCATGATTGGTTGCTTTACCTTTCAGTTATATGGCCTCTTGGGCGGTCCTTGGCCATTCAAAGTGGCAATGGTTCCCAGACCTTCAATATGACAAAAATTATATAGCTCCCCTATGAGCATGCTTGAACATTATTGGCCAATACAACTAAAATTGTGCTATTTACTAAGCCTTCAGGGTAAAAGAGCTGGCTAACCATGGCGTCAACTACTGTGGTAACATTGAGTGAAATGCATTTGGCTTCTTTCTTGGTTAAACATTCTGGAGATGTTCCCAATGTAACAACATTACATATGTACATGGTTGGAACACAGCTTGTTCCTTGCATTATTGGCAACCACCTTCTGCAAAGTTTCGACTTTAACTTGTGATGATGCTGAATGGGCACAATTTGCTGCCCATCAACATTAGCCTCGAGTACCAGAAGCTTCTTCACAGTCTTTTCTACATAAGCAGCAATTTTTTTGCTTTATCTTAAAATAAACTTTTTAGTTTTTTATATATTTTTTGCCAGCTTCAACCTTCATTGTCAGTGAAGTCTCGGGCCAAGCATGTTCATCAGAGAAATGATGCAACTGAGCTGTAACATGGTGCGGATCTGCTGTTAGCAAGCACACAGACGTCCTCTCAGTATGCTAACATATAACAAATAGTTTTTGGGATCATTTATTAAATCTAAAGTTGTAACTGTTAACATTTATTACTGTCACAGTAAACTAGCATGATCAACTGTATTGCCATTTACTAACATGAACAGAGATTAATAAATGTTGAAAAACAGTATTGTTTATTGTTAGTCATGCTATTTAGGCATTTACTAATGTTAACAAATACAAATTTATTGTATAGAGTTACCAAGACTCGAAGTAACTGGGAACAGAATTGTAAACCATTGAAATCAAATGAGAAATGTACATACCCCCATTCAATTTATTGTATGTATAGGGCTGTCTTTCCTTCCACATTATGGTGGCATAGCTAACATCGCAGAAATGGACAAAACTCAATGCAGCATGTATGTATTTCTATGGCTGTACCAGGACTCTTGGAATATCTCTTCTCGAAGCATATTTAAGGACCAGAATGCACTGTTGTATAATAAATTGCTAGACTTTTAATTCCTTTCTGACAGAGGCAGATTCCTCACTGAGGTGAGGGCTAGGGGACAATGCAGGGATGTCACCCAAACAATGCGTCATCCATGCCTGTTGGTCAGTAGCTGTTATAACTATTCCTATTCAATTCAATTCAATTTTATTTATATAGCGCTTTTCACAATGTGCATTGTTCCAAAGCAGCTTTACAGGAGCAAATAAGAAAAACACAGAAAGGTAAAACACAGCACAGTGCATGGTGTTTATAGACCAAGCAAGATCATTATAATAAATAATATCTAATAAATAAATGAATAAATAAATAAATAAATGCAGTCTCCCGGTGAGCAAGCCAACACTGCACTGCTCTGCTCTATTCACCATTTATGTAACACATGCAGTATTGATCAAGGGTCCTTTATGTCCTTACCGTATTCCGCTTGTCTAAGTGGGTCACATATTTTTGTGTGGAATGTGTTGGCTAAAAATTTGCCAAGGTTTTGCAGTAATTATCTCATGCACATGTGGCTGGGCACTGCAGGGCACTGCTTTTATGGCTGTGCATTATGCATAAACACATTGAAGTGCCTTAAACAACCCTTAAGTGAATTGAAAGAGTTGATGCTGATTCTTTGTTTTGAAGCCCAACATGCTCTTTGTTTGTCAGTGCTGAATCAGAGATTGTTGAAAAGGGGTCCTTAACTATTTAAGAGACTTTTCCCTATTAGCAAACACCTGTGGTGTTTTAGTGGGGCAAGGGATCCAGCTGGATGGATATCCATGCATTTCTCTTAAGGACAATGTTTTCACTTTTTAATAAGACAAAATGTGAAATGTCTTATCATTTGTAAGTTTCTTTGGAGAAAAGCATCCGTTAAATGAAAAATGTAAATGTGTTCATGACTGGAGGCAGTTATGCAAAGATAAGTGAAAATATGAACATCCAAAGAATGCTGTAAATAATTATCAACATCATTTGGTAGTGCACCTTAAATCATGTAGTGAGCATAAATCATTTTACATTTCTTTTTTCATCGCTTCACATATACTGTACGTTACATGGAGCAAACATCATCACAGACAAACCATCAGGTGATTGTAGCCTAACGAGTTAATTAATTAATACTAAATTTGTGAGAACAACTTCATTAAGGAATTTCTTGACCTAGGACTTTTTCTCCCATCTACAGAAAACATTTAGTTAACTAATTTAAGTTCTAACTACATTTAAATCAAAGCTGGTAAAATATATTAGTAGGTCAGAAAAGTAAATTTATTCCATTGATTCAATTTTCTCCTCAGGCCAAAATAACAAAGTAGGTCAATCAGTGTTAAACTGAGGAAAGAAAATGACATCTGCCTCTTTACAACACTATAAATGCATTTATATGAGTTGGTGTTAAAATTGCATTTTCCATTATGTGCTGTCATCAGAAGGTCAACAATATATGCTTCTCTTATGACTGCCTAAAGGTACGTACAGACCCGGACGTTAATCGCACACGCTTATCGCCAGCATTTTTCGAATGTGCACACTCACATTGGCACCCTTTGTTTAGTCACGACACATTAAACGTCGACGATAAACGTGTGCGATTATCGTCCCGGTGTGGACGAGCCCTAAGACTTCTACAAGAAATTAGGAGCCATTCAATTTTATACAATATATCTGTACCATCGCTGTTCTAAACAAATAGCCCACACAAACTAGCCTTGGTGATAGAGGCAAACAATTTTTGGAGAATATTTTCCTGTCTTGTTCAATTCAATTAAAAATATTTCTATAGGTTGCATCACTGCAAAGTATTTATTAAATATACAATATCTTACATATATAATAAATTACATCAATTTTATTGTCTTCTTAGTAAAATTGTAATCTACGAAAATGGCATATGCTTTTCTGAGACAAACGTTTAGTCGATAAATACGATTACAGATACAGATATCATATCAAACCAGACATGCCCCTCCAGCCCACATGACAATTAGAGTAAGTTAAAACATACTTTAAGAATTTGGAATAAGCGTGAAGAAGAGTGTACCATGCATAGAAAATGTGAAATAATAGGAAAAAGTCTACTATTATTAGATTATAGTTGGATCTTGTATGTTCAAACAATATGAGGGACACCACTTCAAGTAAAAATATGATTTTACATGTAAAAACACATTGATGTAAACGGATTAAATTGTGTGCACACATTTTCGTGAAGGTATGTTGTTTTGTAAGGGGCCGGTTTTCAAGGGTTATGAGACATCTTTTTGAGAATACATTAAACATTACACAAGGTACCACATAACAAGCATTTCACAATAAGAATACACATAACATGTTATTTCACTTTGCATTTAGGTATACTTGCAAAAACCAGGCAGAAAACAGGACACTGGGTAAAAAAGAGAGAAAAAGACTTGTCAATCATGTCAGGCAGTAATTAAAAGAATGATGATCAATACACACGTTATTAAAAAATAAACAGAAAAGTAAATCTCTAGGTCTCTAATCAAAGCAAATTTGGGACATTGACCATCTACCTGCTTTGAACAAAAGGTCATATCCTTTTGCTTTCATTAAAGCACACAAAATTTTGGACAATTGTCAAAACACTCTTGAATTACATGGATTATTAGGTTTGGCACAAATGTGTGCAGTCTAAGCCAGCCTGAGTGCAAGCAGTCATTAAACAAAATGGGGAATTTTTAAAATACTATAAAAAAAATGTGTCCTTATTTCATCCCTGTTGTTTCCAACCATTACAAACAGTATGACACAACAGCAATACAACATTTTTAAAGTCGTGTTGTGAAGCAAAACAAAGACAAAAAAAATAATAAAACCATGTCAGGTTCTGTCACTTTTTACTATCTTAATATGATCTCCATCTCACTACCATGTGAGATCTTCATCATTTGAGTCACACCATTCCATTGGGTCACAAGGTTCAGAAGTGTTTGTGTTTTTTCCCACCATTTACTGTTCTCAAACATTGAAAAGATTCTCATGTTTTAAGATTACCTTGGGAGTCATTAGCATTTGCATATGCAATTTATTTTTTTCCAAATTTGTTTAGAAAATGCTAATGCATTAATGCTACTTTCATGATAAACAATGCATGGGTGAAATAAACTACATTACATCAATATCTTTATCACTGAATCAGTCATTTAAGGACAAATTATTATAGAGATTAATCTGAATAACAATAATAGTTGTGTAAAAAGCATCATATTGGGTCAGAGCTGTCCGGTTACTGTAACCCTTGAAAGATAAGAGGTGTGAGACCAAATGTGATTATAATTATGACTCCTCATTAAAGTTATTCTGAGAGTAAATAGCAATCAAAGAGGTGCAATATATTCAGTCGATTGTTTTGTTATCTCTTGCCATATGTCACATGGTTTAAAAAATGTAAATGCATTTACAAAGCAAGCTAGTGACACATTTTCACGTCTCGTAAACATGCCTTAAGGCATTATGATACATAAAGGCTAGTACAAATTTTTGAAGTACTCTATAAAATGTAGTTTTACAAGAAATTGTCATCACAACTCTCTAATTTAATCTCAGTGCTGACATACTGCTCATCTAAAAATATATTCCCTGCTAACAAGCCTGTGTGTAAAATGACAGGAGAACAACAACAACAACCAAAAAAAAAAAACACTCCAAAAGCTACATACCATGCCAAAACATGCTCTATAGAAAAGTTCCTTACATTCCAGTGTTTATGATATATTGATACAATACGTTACAACAGCTATATAAATAAATTGCAAGTGCGTATCAAGAATATTCCTCATTAATATCACTCATATCTATACAATAAGAAAACACCTGACTACACTAAAACCTTAAAAAGTAATTATACACAAAACTAAAAGATATATCTGCTAACCATTATTGTAAAAAAGTATCTGCCTTAAAAAAACTAACTCGCCAAGCCAGTGCAAGCTGAACCTGAAATATGCTTGACTGCTTAGTCATCCAATCCGATATACATCAATTTTCTCTGAGAGACTAATGAATTGTGTCTTAGGTAATACTGCAGAAACTACTTCTGTCTTTTTTTTTTTGCAGTTGGATAATAAGCAGCGACAGATAAACTTTATAACAGCACTCACTGTACAAGTTTAGTAGGCTACACTGCAGACATGAACAACAAAACAAGCAATTGAACTTTCAAGGGTAGCCTATAAGCAAAGCCTCTTAAACTCTGACAGTTACCTCTCCCACAAACTGACACATTTATTCTAAACATCTTTGTATGACTAAGGTCATCATCAACAGTAACAACAACCAACATATTTATAATAATTGAGTGCAGATTAGCAAACATTGAGGGAAAAACTATAAAAAACAATTTGAAAAATAATGTGTGTGGATAATGAGCGAAAAATGAAGGCCCAACCGGACCATTTTAAGCACAACTTCATTGTAACATCTTCAAATAGAAGTTCTCTAATTTCAAAAGAGCGGGAAAAATAATTAAAACTGTAGCTTAAGACAACCACATATCTTAAATAACAAAGCATTATTTGAGGCTGAAACAACACAAAGCTGCATAATATTTATGAGCCTAAAACAAGAATTCCGTTTAACTCCCAATTGTGTGTGCCTGTTTAGGTGTTTACACCCCAAAGAAAGGAAAAAACTACCAAACTCTTTGACTTCAGAAAATGCACCATCTATTATGTACAGAACGTGCAACTCGACAGATAGGCTAGCTATATTTTAGTATCGCACATATGTGCAAGAATAAGATTAATTCGTCAGTGGAATTTATATAATTACGTACGTGTCATTGGCATATTCACTCGCACCAGTAGAGAAACGGTCCTACACTGTCAGCTTCCTTAACATTAAAACAAAATACAATATTACACAGTTGGAAGTCAGGGTAAGGGTGTTCACGTGCTTTATTAAGTAGTACAAATATACACTCAAGTACTTTCCTAAAAACATCAAGTTTATCATAAAATACTTCAGATCAAATAAAACCAGAGATTACAGTGGTTAAATAAATCCGGTTTTCAAGAACAATGTCTTAATGTTCATATAATCCAGTCCAAACAAACCCTTATGTCTACTGGCCCCTAGGTCCACGGTATTGAAGAAATAACATATCAAACGGAAAAAAAGTGTTAGGCTACTGAAAAAAACAATACAAAAATAAGCAAATGATGTCCGTTTGAATAATCGCTACAGATATGTTCTGTATTCACTAGGTTATGGTTTTGGGTTAATACAGGGAAAGGCAACAAACGGACACTTTGCTTATGTCATGGAATAGCAAATTAGTTCTGAGTATTTTGAGGCTGGGCTAAAGAGAACGTACGTAAGTAACTAGGCTTGTTCAACTTGATGCGGCGCCGCAAGATCCGACAGGCGGATGACATCAAAGTACCGCGAGAGCGATTCGAAAAACCATAAGAAGTTTGCTTTCGAATCGCTCTCGCTGTACTTTGATGTCATCCGCCTGTCGAATCTTGCGCGCCGCATCAAGTTGAACAAGCCTACTTTCTCTGCCCACGTGACTGTCCCCGTCTGGTCGCGTCTATCGGTGAGGAGATATTTACATATTTAATGCAACTATTTTTAGCTCAAAGAGAAAATATGATGATTTCCTCTACATTTTAAACAACGAAAAGATAAATACTACTTCCATTATTTGAGTTTAACCCTGTACATTTAATGTATTGACAATAACTAAAGAAATAAAACTTTACAGTAAAATAATATATCCCCTGTCCTCTAAAAATGGTATGGCTTCCAGCTCAAATTCCGAGAATTGAGCTCTTCTGATTCTTAGAACAGGGGTTCTTAGAAGTGGTGATGCAAGAAGTTTCTAGGAAAGCACTACCAGGTGATTTTTTTTACATTCTTCTTTTGTCTTGCGTGGTGTTGCTCGTATCCACACATGTTCGTTAGGCTGTTTATTTTCTCTTTCTTTTGTTGTTAATTGTTCTTGGCTGGTCGTTAGGCTGTTCCATGGACAGATCAAATAGTGGCATTTTTAATGTCGGCATGCTGGTTTTCCTGATGAAAATACTTTTGACAATAGTTGAACAATAGCTATGTCCATTTTCTCAGTGTGGGGTCATAAATACTACGTGCAGCAGAGGGATAAAAAATTCAGACATTGTACAAATCCAAACAAGAAAGGTCAGAACGCCGACTAAATGGCACATGGGAAATAAGAATACAAACTTGAGTTTGTGCACATACTGTAACCTGCCACTATCGCGTGACTTGTCAAATACAACAAATATACATAAGCGATTATTTAATTTCTTGTTAATTCGTTAGTTCGGTTTTACAACTAGTGCTGAAAGTAAAGCTGGCACTCGCATTCGCATTTTGGTATTTTTGTCCTGTGCCAAAAGCCGTGTACGCTGTGTTCAGGATTAGGTCAGATTCTAAGATTCGATGTTTTATAATTAGTTTTATTGAGCGTATATTTGTGGTTTGGTTTTTAAGTATTTTTGATATTGTCACTAATATTGTTGTTGGTTTTGACATAGTTGGTAAACAAGAAGCATGTTTAAGAAGTTGTTGAAGGCTTTGAACGGTTCAATTTCTTTAACCTGTAGCAATTTAAATTATTAACGATTAGTTGCAACTAACACACATGCATACATACATTATATATCTATATGTATATACCTATTAATATTATATTTATTATATCATATATTATTTATTATATATATACATGCATACAAATGTATTTTTTTCATAAATACATGCGCGTACGTCTGTACATATACATATACATAATTGTTGTACTTAATTATTATACACAGTACACCCACATGTATGATGTAAACAAAAACTTTATTCTGAAGCCCTTAAATATTTGTCAGGACATGCAATAAAAAGCAGTTGCTGCGGTTTGTAGCACCGTGGGCGTAACAAAACTGCAGATTATTACTTTGTAGTATTTGAGTATTAATAAGATTTAGCTTTTTTAAATCATAAGAAGGCTATTACAGCTATAATAAATAAACAAAGATACACTAAACGTATTGACATCGACTTGGAAATAATCAATTGACTATGTTTAAAGTGTCTTTGGCATTGAGAGAGTGGCTGCTCATAAATGCTTGCATGTTATGGATCGGTCTCTATTTTTGGAGTAAGCACATTTCTATGGGTTCAGTTACATAGACTAAGATATAACACTAATTACGAAGAGTTACATACGAAAAGAACTGTACGCATACGAGTGTGTTCTGCCATAGTAAGACTCATAGTAGTAAGTTATTATGATCACTTAATGCTTATGTGGACATTGCCACTGAACTTAATATTAATTAGTAGGGGAGTGACATCTTGTGGATGCAAAACTTCAGGAATAGTACCGTGCTGTTGTGTATTTGTGCTCTGATAGATATTAAAATGAACTTGTTTTTGTTCATCGGTTAAAATCCCAGCTATTTTGATGTTTTGCCACCCTACGCGAGAGCATCACAGGACAACATATAATCTGTTTTGCTACCATGACAGCGTGCGGGTATATTAGTGTTTTGTAAGTTCAAATGGTAACATAATCTCTAATACTGAATGTTCAACATGTGAAAAATGTCCGCCTAACTATTTAAAATCATTTAACCTAAACTGTATTTGTGCCAAAGTGTTTTAACAGCTGTGAAAGCTTTCTAATGCGATATGCTATTTCACAAAAATGGAAAGCATGCTGTCAAAAATGTTCAAAAATAAATGTGTCTACAGTAAGAAATTATTGGGTTGTGTTTGTTGAACAGTTCATTATGCTATTATTCAACTCATTACCCAAAAGTCCACAGTACTACAATTAACATTTTCTCATGACTCGTTTTTCAAAACAAAGACAAAGCATTTTTCCATGCCTATATATATGCCTATATATATATATGCCTATATATATGCCTATATATATATATATATATATATATATATGCCTATATATATATGCCTATATATATGCCCATATATATATATATAGAACTTTATATTTTGCACAACATATCCCCTGTATCGACAAGAACGATAAATAAATGAATATACTGTATAAAATGTGATAAAAGTTTAGCAACATGTGACCCAAGAAGTTCATTTAATTTTCAATTTCTCCACAGTGGGCTTTTTTACTCGATCTTTACTAGCTCACACAAATGTAACCTGAACGCTATCAGTCTGGCCCCGAAGGTTGACCCAGAGGGTTTTGCCATTCTTCTTGAGTTTATGTACACTTCACGTCTTGCACTAAAGGAGAGCCTCATAATGGCCATTATGAACACAGCCATCTACTTGCAGATGGACCATGTTGTTGACACCTGCCACAGATTCATGAAGTCCAGGTATATTTTGCTTTCTTAATGAATGACAACCTTAATGCTTTACTGACATGTGCATATAAGAGAATGCTGTGCTTGAAATGAGATGCATTTTTCTTTAATGTTTTCCATGTTTCAATGCAGTGACTCCTCCATTAAACTGCCTAGAGAGGATCTTCTGGTCAGCCCTCTGCTTTTACCTCGAAATGTTCACAGTTACAGATTCCACGAGGTGGTGGATAACATATGTGTACGGCCAGCAACGTTCAGAAATGGAAGACCCCACGATGTTTGCATGTTTAATATGGTCAATGCTCCTAACAGCTCATACCTTTATGGACAGTTCATGCAGGATTTCCCCTTTCCACTTTGCAAGCTTACAGATGCCAAAAACGCTTTCTCAAAAGGAGGCATAATCCACCACAAACACTGCTCTCCAGCTGGTGACATCAATCCCTTGCTGCCTGACTTCATCTGTGGCACCACCGACAGTAATGTTGGCTCCTCAAGTGGGCTGGGAAGAGATGAGGAGATGAAGAGGGAGATGTTGGAGGGTGTGGTCCAGTCAATCGGCATGAGCTCCATGAACCATGGCTTTTCCAGCCTGGCCCAAGAGCAGCAAAGGGAGACTGGGAAAGAACAGAGTTCCCTGGCAGAGGAACATCTAAGACACCAGCACTGCACTATGGGTATATCCTCCAATGGATGCAAAGGCCTGATGAGCAGTCCCCAGAGCCCACTTAAATCAGACTGCCAACCAAATTCTCCAACAGAGTCGAGCAGCAGCAAAAATGCTGCCCTCGCACAGGCCTCACAACCTTTGACCTCTCAAGGTACACAAGACCTTAAAGCTCGTAACTGGAAAAAATACAAGTTCATTGTGCTTAATCAGAGCACAAACAAAGAGGATACCAATCCTCGTGATCTTGGAATGCACTCCCCACAGAGGCCAGGCTTGTCCACTTTCCTTTATCATACTGACTCCGAGCACCTAGGTTTGAAGACAACAACAAAGATCAGTGAGCAATGCAAGGAATTTACTGTTCCTCAAGCCAGTCACTTTAACAATATCATTAACAGGTAAGATTTTTACATGTGGTATTCATATAGACGTTCTTTCAAATTTACAAAGTTGGTGTCACGTTACGGTACTCGGTGTACAATTCATTAATTAAATCATATAGTTTTCTAAGGCAGTGTACCTCAGAACCGCAGGCTTAGGAGTATTTTTTCGAACAGTTCTCCTCCCACCACCTCTACAAAGCCAGATCATTTTTTTTTATCTATTTCAATCCTCTTAAAGCACACAGAGGATTTGCCTCTTAGCAGAAACGTGTGAAATTTATTAAAATATCCTATGTAAAAAGAGGGTGAATTCTAGAGGCACCATTTGTTCTTCTCAGCAGATCTCTGGAAGCATCACAGAAGAACAGCGACAACCACTCTTCGCTGTCTATGAAGCACTTAAAATGTTCATCCTGTGGCTCCAAGTCTCCACAGCACTCTAACATCTGTCCCAACACATCTGCCTCACGTCTGGTCGAGGAGATGTCAGAGATGCACTCGGATTATTCAGATTCAAGCTGTGGTGAGATGTTTTTCCAAATAGTTTCCAATGAACCTGCTTGCGTGTTCCAAAAGCAGAATGCTTTAGGTTGGTTGATTTATTTCACTTGTCTCACAGAAAATGGAACATACTTCTGTAATGAAAGCGGCTCAAAGTTTGCAAAGGAGGAAGCCTTGAAACGGCACACACTTCAGGTTCACAGTGACAAGCCATACAAATGTGACCATTGTCAAGCAGCGTTCCGCTACAAGGGTAACCTAGCCAGTCACAAAACCGTTCACACCGGTAAAAAGTTTTCCACTGCATTTTTTAACAAGTGCAACGGTCAATGATTTACTTTTCTTACTGTATGGTTTGCTTCTCTATTGAGTTACTTTCCCTTTATTTGCACCACAGGAGACAAACCATATAGATGCAATATTTGCGGGGCTCAGTTCAACCGACCAGCTAACCTCAAAACCCACACACGAATTCACTCAGGAGAAAAGCCATACAAATGTGAGACATGCGGAGCCAGATTTGTGCAGGTGGGTGCTTTTCGTTACTTTGAGCTATAGATATTCACACAGACATAGTAAAAATATATATAACTTTGTTTCACAGGTTGCTCACCTTCGTGCTCATGTTCTGATTCATACTGGAGAGAAGCCTTATCCATGTGAAATCTGTGGCACTCGTTTTCGCCACCTGCAGACGTTGAAGAGTCACCTGCGAATACACACAGGCGAAAAGCCCTATCATGTAAGCAGAAGTAGAGTGATAGCTATATTTGTAGGAATACAGCCCATAATATACAGTGTTGTTGTGAAAAGATTCAAGGATCATACTTTGTCCACATTGTTTTGTTCTGAATTTTATTTATTTATTTATTTTTAGTGCGAGAAATGCAACTTGCATTTTCGTCACAAGAGTCAGCTTCGGTTACACCTCCGTCAGAAGCACGGAGCAATCACCAACACCAAGATCCAATACCGCATGTCCTCTACAGACCTTCCAGCTGACTTGACCAAGGCATGCTGAAACTGCACTAAGCGCCAACCCTGACCATGGCATTATGACCCTGTCTTGTAGAATCATTAAAAATTTTAGTGCCACACTGTTAATCTGAAGGAAAAAAACTTGGCAGGATAATGCCATTCTAAAAGGGTTTCCTATACATTTGAACGTAGGACCACATATGGTTTCTTGTAGTCACTTTATTGTTTATATTTAAATATTTATATATATATTATATATGTTGGGAGTGTTTATACATTTTGGGTTATAAACAGCTTTATTTTGTTGGAAGATAAATGGAATGTGTAACATTTAGATCTGGGTTTTCAAAAAAAACAACAGTATTTTATAACAACAGAATAATTTTTCTGAAGGTATTGTGGGATTTTTATTGATGTTTGGAATATTTTAAAACAAACATTTCTTGCAAAGCAGAGAACTGTCTATAGATTTTTATATTCACGCTGTTACGCTGGTGTACAGTATGTTTAAATACCCATCTTGTAAAATGAACTCGTAACTGTGACTATAGCATTGCAAATCCTACTTTTGAGAATAATGGCTGCTCTCTCAAAAGGAAAACATGCATGAGGTTGGTTATCACTAATATAATTTTATTATGAAGACAAATGCAAAAATGTATAGACAGTGTAAAGATTTTACATTAATATTGCTCTCTGCTGGCAGAGCCTATTTGGAACTGTTAACATATGCATTCAAACTTAGTAATTAGCAATAATGATTTGAAAAAAATAAGGTACTGCCATGTTATGACCAAGGATATATTTTGCTTCATTGGTATTTGTATAGAAACGTGACTTTTTATTTCTCTTGGCAAGTGAAGGTTTACAAGTTTTGTTGTTGTTCTACAAGTTACAGTTAAAGTTATACTTTTGTCCTTTATTTAATGTTTGTGTATACACTGTCTACTTAAGGTGCCTTTCTCAATGGTGTTTGAATTTCCTTTTATTCAGCCGAGCTCTACCAAGGTACAACTGAAGGGCAATGCTTGTCCTCCTTTCCCCCCTCCAATGCCAAGTTCACACTACATGATTTTAAGCCCGATTTGCAAGTCGTTTGGCAAGGCCAAAACAGTGCGCAATTAGCTTGCAATCAGTCAATCAATTATTTATGTAGTGTCACGTAGTGTGACCATATTAACAACTTAAAGACTCCAGACTTCACAGAGAGCAAGTCATGTAGTCTGAACAGCTCAGCGATCGGCCGACGTTTAAAGTTGTGTAATGTGAACTTGGCTTAGATGTATGACAACTTGTTTGGACAGTATCGTGCATGTGTGCTTTGCAAACACTTTTTACACACTTTAAGAAAAAATTCAAGTCATTATTGTGTGAGCTATACATCTTCAGGATGTGTTTTGGCTTTGGACTTTTTTTTAATGCATTAAGCTTGTTGTAGATATAGATGTATGAATGTAAAATAAAAGTCTTGGATTTCTTTGCTTAAGACTTGCGAACTGTTTATTTCGAATAGAATATAAACTGAAATTGAACAAATTGACAAAGTTATGGCTGGGTAATTGAACAAATTTGGTAATTCGATTTGATTATTATTTTGGTTTCAATTTGATTTACTATCAATAAGTAATCCAGATTTCATTAAATATGTTACATTTACGAACAGAATTCATATTTAAATATAAATGTTGCACTGAAAAAAATGAAAACGGCCACCTTTGCATGAACATTAATAGTTCATTTTAAGTTCAATGAAAATAATATATATTTAGAAACAGTTGTCTAAATGTTTCATTGAAGAAATGTAAAATTGTCTAGTTTGGACATTTAATGAGAGAAAGGTTACTTGAATTAATAAGTACATTTTAAGTTTATAACCTAAACCCCATTGCAAACATTAGATGACCATAAATTGCTAGTTTTAGGTGAATTTAAATATTATATATTCAGAAACAGATGTGTTTTTGTTTCATTTGAGGAATATAAATAGTTCATGTTGTGCATGTAATAAGTGTATAGGTACTTGGTTTAATTTAGTCAAATTTGAGTTTGCATCCAACAAACATGATTAAATAAAGCTATAGCAGTACAATAATTTTATGTGTAAATTTGCCACATAATTAAATTACATTCAACTGCTGTTCAACTTTTTGTTTTATTATTACATTTATAAATGTAAATTGTCCAGACTGTACATGTAATCAGAATAAATTAACTTGGATTTTGTTGAACACTAGAAAATGCAAACATCTGCAAAATAGGACAGTTCACTTGACATTAACTGTTATTAAAAGCGATGCGAGGTTCGTTAGTTTTAAAATGCTAGAATGTAATGACTATATTGGATCGTGATAGTTTATCACACTGGATAGAAGATCTATAGAAGTTTATTACTTACGTTACTATTATAATATTTTTCTGCTTTTTTAATTACTTAAATGTCTCATTTGTAATTCGATATCTACTATTTCCTGAATATTATTAAATTCAAGTTGGCCGCCCCTGATGACATCATAATATGCAAATTAGATGAGTATATTTACACCCCATATAAACTTTTGGTCATGCCCAACATTTTTCTAATTTACAGAAGATCTCTATCTTTAAGTCCTTTCAAGCCACAAGCTTTTGAAATCTTGATGTCAAAATCCAGCATATTTTCAAAAAAAACCAGGCGCCTAAAGGGTAAAAACGTTACCCTCTAGATCCCCTTGCTTAACAACCGCTAAATACCTTGTCAAGATATTCGAGTAGAGTTTAGCTTTCTCATACTGATCCATATTAGTCCTCAGTAAAATATTCCTTATGGACGTGTCCAGATCGTTTTCGACGAATTGTTGAATGTCCTTGCGAACGTTTTCAGATTTCAACCTGTCCAACTGGTGACGAGGCACCAAATACATTTTCTCAGCGTGCTCCATTCTCACACCTGTTTAGAAGCTATTAAGCTGGAAATAAAGGGGACAGCCACGCTCAGGAGCGGTGAAAGAAATCCACCCTTTTGGTTGATAATGCGTTTCTTGGCTGATATGCCAATTTTTTATCGGAGACCAATTTAATTTCGGCTTTTCTCCTTTTCAGCTTGCGATAGTCTTTGGCATTGATTGGAATCGTTCCGTATAAGATGTTAAGAGCTACTTCACAGAGCGTTAGAATCAGGTCGACAGAAGCCGATTGCAAAATAAGAAATCGCTGTTTAGGCTTCGCTTTATTTAACAGCTTCAGCAGCAGTAGATGTTTACAAAGCCGCGCTGAAATGACGAATGATTAGAGTCTTCTTTTTTTTCGGGAGATAAACCACCTGGCGGTCGGAAAGCAGCCCAGTTCTGAGACGATGTTGATCGGGAGTTTTTGTTTTATAGTCTATCAATAAATATCCAAAAGGTTGACTGGTTGCATCGTGATAACACTCCATGAAGTACTTTGCATTTCAGGATACATTTGATGTCCTAGCACGGCCACCTGGTTGGCATCGTGGGGATTTTTAAACAAAATCAAATAATTGGTGTTTAAGCTAATGGTCCTGCTAGATTTCCCTTGAACAAATAGATTCTGAACAATGTAAACAGTGCTGAGATTATGATGATGTAGGGGTACAAGCTTGTAAAATGCAAATAGCTTATTTTTTCTCCTTCAGCAGTTTTGTGGTAGAGTTTATAGGCATTCGTTCATCCGCCAAAGAGAGCATCCCTAGGTTTCAGCCTCTCGGGGGCTGAATAAGTTCTCATAAATTATATCACGGAGGGAACAGTCTGTTTCATTTCACACCATTCCACATCACTTCGGTTTTTAACCCGTACGCGTTCTGGAGAATGTCAACCTTTTCGTCGAACTGTCTGTTGAGTCCCCCGTACGGGACGTGTGACAACGGATGGGTCTGATGTCCTGCAAAACACTTTAAACAGCCGTGAAAAATCCAGCCACAGAATTCTAACGCGTGTCTAACACCGTCCTGTTCGTAGTATCCATCTAAAAAGTAATTTCCTATGGATACTTTGCCGTGGTTCACGGCGTGGTGAATGTCAACGTTTCGGGTCTTTTTGAGATACTCGAGCCATTCGATTGACACGTTGGAGTAGGTCTTGCTCTTTTGAACGTACGCATTGTTATGTGTCAGAGCTAGCGTATCTCTTCCGAGATCATGAGCTTTAAAGACCCCCATACAGCAACTAGCTAGCCTGGCAAAGCTGAACGGGTCAAGCTCTGTGCACTCCATGAACGACTAACGGTATTTCATACATGCTTCACGTAATAACATAACATAACACCATAATCTCTCTTTCATGAAGTCAATGATTTTACCCGACACGGTGGCGTACTACGCATCAAACTTGTCCTGGTTTTTGTCGGTCATGTTATCATAACCGTAGAGCATCTTATCAGGGTAGTATCCTACGTATTTCTCGTTTTCCACCCTGTTGAAATGATGGGGAAAGTACCCCTTTTCCATAGCGGTCAAATTTAGCGCAGCGGGGATCTTAGACAAAGCCATCGGGATGAATGATAGCTGTCGATATAACGTTGGGCATACATGCTGTCGTACATGTAGATTAATTTGCACCCCTGCATGATGATGTCCAACGTGAGCCCCGCTTTGCAAAAATAATCCAGAATGAGTAAAGAATCAAATTTGGATGCGTAATGGGCTGTAAAGGTGTACCCTTTGTATCGGGGCTGTCTGAAATGATTGATTAGCGATGCAACACAGTATGCACCTTCTGCCACAAATCGCTCTCCTTTAAAGGTGATGGCGCATACAAAGTTAGCGACGTGTTTCCCATTTTCATAACGGGTCTCAAAATCATAGAAAATATAGTTCTCGCTAGGATCCTTGGGCACAAGGGGCTGAATAAAACACTGAGGCGACCCCGTAACTACGAGATCTTCGCCGCAATGTAGGCAGCGGCTGGGAGCACATTTGTGTTGTGCTCCAATGCTTTATCCTGACATTTCGTAACGTCTGTTACACAGTTGACAATATTTGTTTCTATCGCACGGGGGCTTTTCTTCGCCGGGGTTGGGCTTCTTGTGCATTTTGTACCAGTAGTCGGAATTGCAAAATCTCAGACAATTGGTACAATGTACAGTTCTTTTAGGGTGTTTGTGACAGTCGGCGTCAAAACACACATTACAGACACGGCTACAGTGATGATGTTTAACGTTGTTGTATCCTTTATAACAGTACACACAGATGTAGTCGACACAGATGAATGTCTTCAGATTGAGAATCATATAAAAGTGCTCATCGTGTAAATAGAGGAATACTGTTTTCGAATGAGGTTCCCTCTTATTTGCAAACGTTTCTAAGGCTCCACTGTTCGTTTGGTAAAAAACGACTATTTTGATACCAAACAGCCTTTCAAACTTTGCTGTGTCATGAAGGCCGATCTTGTCTTGAATCGTAAAGCCCGCATCATTTTAGATTACTGCTGCACGGCTTTCCGGATCGCTCTCAGGTAATTCAGGATCGAGAAAATGGGCGAGACTGATAGAAAAGCACAAATTATTCACAATATTGGTTGGGCAAAATAAACTCGTCTTTTTTCTTTTGATCACCTGGTCGAGAGCCAAATCTGTAAGTTTACGATGATGACATCCCCCTTGTCTGTTCGAAGCCACGGTAGCGCCTATCTCAACCACGTCGTCACACAATAACCTGTCATCGCTCTGTAATTTTTTTTTCGATTTGATCGGTAAATACATTAATATCGTAATCATTTCCAGATGACAATATCACTGAAACATCAGATTTAAGACTGGGACCTCTCAAGGTTAAACTAACTACGCTACCATCGCTGCCAATTTGTCTGGCAAACGTCACGATTTCGTTCATGGTCTTGTGCAGCCGAGCGTGATACGATGCCAAATCTGTAGCACCAATATCCCTCAGATTCATGGGTCTTCTCAATTCCACACTATTGAAACAAGGTCTCGGTAAAACGCACTAGCGTTTATGGTACTGCCATCTCGTATCAAAGCATTGAGGTCGGCGCTGCTTGTCCTCTGTGTATCGGAAGTCGAGGACCGTTCGTTATCGACATTACCTCTAGGGGGAGCTGAGTCAATAGTCGGGACGACTGTATCTGATAATGCACTGCCGTCTTGTACAGTGTTTGTGTCCCGAGTATTTAATATTTCGCATAGTCTGATGCATGGATTAAAATCTGTACTTTCACTTATCGCCGCTTCCATATATTCCAAATTAGAAATCTGATGGGGTGGCGCGCTATTAAAAGTTTGTTCAGGTACAGGGTGTGTATTTAACAGTAGTCGTAGTCTATCAGTGTTATGATGATGGCACTCTGCGTGTATTCCGATCGCGCCCTGTAACAGATCTGAGAGAGTTTGATCTGGATGACAGCCATGCTCGGCTTCCAAACATTTTTCAGAGGCCATCCTCCGTTTGGTTTCGGTTCTATCAAAGAGGAAATATGTCACGCTGCATAGCCAATACAAAAATTATTGGTAAATAGATATAACATGGCAAATATAAAACAGATATGAAAATATTGTTGAAAAATATAAATGGCAAATATCAATTGTAAGACATAGAGACAAAATGGTACATGTAAAAACAGACACAGAAGGTAAATATAAAAACATCAATTGTAAGATATATAGAGATAAAATGGCACATGTAAAAACAGATATAAAAGGTAAATATAAAAATATCAATTGTAAGATTTAGAGATAAAATTGTAAATGTAAAATATCAATTATAATGTAAAAGTTATAGCGATCATTGGTCAATATAAAAATTGACTATCTAGACAATAGTACGGCATTTATGGCACAGAGGAGTTCAACTATTAGACGTCTTTCTCTTAACTGCTCATGCAATGACTCGTGCAAACGATTGAAAGAATTCTGCAGCGCTTCATCGCGATGATTAACACCTTCGATAAAAGCATACAATCTCATAAGAATCGTATGTATCTCACCGACAGAAGCCCACAGTCTGTCAACGGACTCGTGTAACGGAATATTAGACTCCCTTAAGATAGCGTTGAGCTGATCTAGCGAGACCGTATTTTGAGCTTGAAGATCAATCGGTGTCTGTCTACCCCCCGCCGACGATGCTCTTTTGTCATCAGCGTCTTCTAATCCAGCGGGAGAATGAAATGCGAACCTGTCTGGTGACGTCTTATCGGTGACCTCTCGTCTCGCTCACTGGTCCAAGACGACCGTTCCCAAACGTTCAGCTGCGCAGTTGTCCAGTTTGACACATCGTCACCAGATCCACAACACATTTCTGGAGTTGTGGATCTTTTATTTTTTGAAAAAATATTTAGCGACATCATAGCACGACGGATAACTAAATTAAACGAACCATAGCTTACCTGAATAGTGAGGGCTCCGGCACTGGGGTGTTGGAGTCAGGAACCTCGCCAGGCATGGTACGATCACAACTCGTTTCTGAATGAGTAAATGAGGCAAAACAAAACATGAGTGAGAAAAAAAGCCCCATGGCATACCGATATTAAATGAGCCATGGCTTACCGATGAATAGTGAGGAATCTGGCGCTGTGGTGCTGGATTCAGTACCGTCTTCAGACGTGGTAAGATCTTTCAACGCAACGCTCTCATCACCCTGTGTGGTCAGGTCAATAATTTCTTGCTGCTCTATAGAGCTTTGTAAATCTAGACAGAAGATTTAGTGAGATGTCATGTCACGACATATACAAATATTAAATAAAATATATGTCATGTAATGACATACAAAAATTAGTAATAAAATAATTAAATGATATAAAATATGATAATTAAATAAAACCTGAACATATGGATAAATATTTAAGCTGATGATTAGAATTGATTAAAAATATCAAGAATTAAATTTGTTTTTCTCTAATCATGCATGTGGATATAAAGAAATAAAGAAAATAAGATCAGTATAAAGTATAAACATTTTCACATAACAAAACATGAGTGTATATGTTTAGTTCACTTCATTACACCATAATTCTTAGTGCAGCAGGGTTTTACTGATCGTATATGCTAGCGGACTCCAATACCCACAATTCATAGCGCGTCATAGTGATAGTCACATGCGGATATTACGTAGGGTTCCGACATCCGAGCGTTTCCGGATGTTTTCTAATGAAGAGTATTTATAACTTAACACCGTATATATATATATATATATATATATATATATATANGATATATAGATATATATATATATATATATGACAATATAGAGAAAATATTTAGTGAAATTTCACAACATTTTACCTTGATTTGTAGCACCTTCCTGCCGTACATGCTCTACCATCGAAGACATCATTTTCAGAGTACATGAGCAAATATTTTACACTCGACAAAACACGCGCACATAATCAAATGTTTAACTCACGTAATTCTTCAACGTTGATATTTCCTTCTTGGTCGTAATCAATCGCACCTATGAGAGATTTCTTATTAACAATGAAACATTTTATCACAACAAACATTTTAACAGCTAGGGGTGCAAATAATGCTTTCTGACATCTGGCTGATCGCTTACGCAAACAAAGATCTTATAACATCGTACCATTAAAACCCACGTTTTTGGGAGTCGACCGCTTCGTAACACGCATATTTTAAACAAATATATATATAAGAGTGTTTTAGATTAATATAAATGAGAATCAGAGAAAGCTTCCGTATGCTAAGGCTACCAAGCCTTTGGACATACACCGAATTAAAAACAAACATCTGAATCATGCTTCTAATGAATAGACTCCATTAAAAGACATGTTTTCGGTAGTCAAATGCATCTATACAAGATTACGACTATTTTAAATAAGTGAACAAAATGTCACACAAGTCACGCAGTCTTCAAAACATAATATTTGCAATAAATAGACAGTATTCATACCCCAACAGTGTTAGATAGATAGAGTCACTTACCATTATAAGCCATCGCAAAAAAAATGTCTTGGATTCCTGTCTGTAAGAATTTTGGAAATGAGCCAGAGGTCTTGCGGACGTAGTTTTTATACATTACGTGGCCTAAAGTTATGACATTGCTTGGCCAAAAGATGGCGCCATTGCTCTATGGAAAATGTGTCATGGTTCTGCCCCATCTTGTCTTGCTTTTCTTGATCTTGTGGCAGAGCCATGGCAGAACCTCTTGTTTTATGTGGAGAGAGGCTTTTTCGCCCTATTGGCCTTCCACTCCCCGGTGTTGCGTCTCTGTTCCCGCCCTTTCGTCTCTTCATTATTGCTCGTTATTAGTTCATGCCCGCACCTGTTGCCTCTTGATTTATCACCTTTATAAAGCCCTTGTGTCTTCTGTTCGGTGCTGGATCATTGTGGTGTTCCTGTCATGTCAGTAAGTCTAGTTTATTGTGTAGTTATGTGATGTGTTACTAGTCTAGTCCTGTTAGTTTAGTTAGTCTTCGTTCCTGTTACTGTTACTTGTCTCGTTTAACCCCTTACCTCCTGTCTGCACTTATAAAGCATCGCCTTATAAAGCATCGCGTTAACTTTAAAATCTTGCTTATTACCTATAAAGCCTTACATGGTTTAGCTCCTCAGTACTTGAATGAACTCCTTTTGTATTACAGTCCTTCACGTGCATTACGCTCTCAGGCGTCCTGTCAGTTGGTAATACCTAGAATTTCAAAATCAAGTGCAGGTGGTAGATCCTTTTCCTATCTAGCGCCTAAACTTTGGAATAGTCTTCCCTGCACTGTCCGGGAGGCAGACACACTCTGTCAGTTTAAATCTAGACTAAAGACGCATCTTTTTAATCTTGCATACACTACTCTTCCATAATATAAATCTTCAGAGGGTTTAGGCTGCATTAGTTAGATCAACCGGAACCAAAAACACAACTGATGTACTTGTTGCATCAAAGAGTACAGAACAGTACTCTACTCTCAGCCAGTCTTGTCTCATTGTTCCAAGGTTACCACAGCGAGCAGGATGCAGTTCATGGCCTGACCTGATGGTAGAGCGGAGAATGGGAAGTGGGGACCTGACAAGAGCTGAGATGATAGAGCTGGATAAAGAAGGACGCGGTCTCTTGACATGTCTTCACCACAAAATTTCAAATGCTGTTAGATTATTAATGATAATCTTAAACTATAATTTATTTTATTATTTAGTTTATTTATTTTATTTAGTCTTGTTGTGCAAGTTCTCTGGAGCTTGTGCAGAGGCAGCAGCTTTTGCCAGAGGGGAACTTGAATCCCCTGGTTGGGCCTGGGTTCTCCTTAGGTTTTTTTTCTCGATTAGAGTTTTGGGTTCCTCGCCACTGTTTGCATACTGTTTTTGCACTATCTGCCTGACCAGGGGGGCTGCTTTAGAATTTTAAAGTTTTACTTAATTAATATTGCATATAGGAATTTATTATCTGTTATATTTGACCTGTGCTTCTCTCTCCTTTATCCTAAATGTGTGCTCTCACTGAGCGTGTGTGTGTGTGCGTACTTGTCTGTGTACGTACGTGTGTGTGTGTGTGTGTGTGTTGTGTGTGTGTGCGTGCGCATCCGTGTGTGTGTGTGTCTCTGTGTCTGTGTGTGTTGGTGCGTGTTGTGTGTGTGGAGTGTTTTGTGTGTGGGTGTGTCTGTCTTCTGTGTTTCAACCTTTTCTTGTTTTTGCAGGTACAACTTTGATTGTTTTGCTTGTAGTCAATGTGTCTCATGTGCAGCTGCTTTGTAACAATGAAAATTATAAAAGTGCTATATAAATAAAGTTGAGTTGAGTTGAGTTGCACTTGGGTCCTCTGTCTCTCACCTCACCCGAGAATCGTGACAAAATGCCTGTAACATGATCAGAGGGGGATTGCCTCTCGCCTCTTGTCCTCTTTCCGCCAAAGTTGCATATTTAAAACAAGACAGATAATGATGAATAAAGCGGATATGTTTTAGCATTTCATTTTAAACGCTGATATGTTGGAATTTAGTAGCAAAAGCTGTTTTCTGGTTAGTTAGAGATATAGCGAGATTCTAGTTTGTCATTAATCCTAGATTGTATAGCAACACACAAGTGGACACCACAGCTCAATTAGTGCCGCATTCCACGAGGGCGAAAGTCACAGCTGCCGATCCTAAACAACGCTTCGCTGTGTCGAGATAATCCGCTCGTGCCATGTCGCCTCACGGACATGAATAGGTACAATTTCACGCTATCAATGTAAAACAAATCATACCCGATTAAAATGTCCAACGCTGTCACACTGCCGGATGAAAACACTGAATTACACACCACTTACCCATTACAACGATTTACGTCTGCGTGTTTGTAACACTGGAATGTCTGAAACAGTCCTTTCACCGCGATCATATTCAGGAATGCTGTCTCTCCTCCAACGTAAGTTTTATCACAGCCTATATATACGGTATATATATATATATATACGTACATAGAATGCTTTATTTATTCATTCGATCATTTATTTACTTACTTATTCATTCCTTGCTTTGTTTATTTACTTATTCATTATGTATTTAATGACATATAACCAATTCTTTCTTTATTTACTTATTCGCTGCTTTATTCATTTAATCAGTTATTTATTCGCTGCTTTATTTATTTAATCATTCATTTATTTACTTATTCATCATTTCCTTTAAAACCCGTATTTATTTATTCACGCATAAGATACGTGTCAACCTCATAAAAACACGTCCAAAACATGTCCAAACATGATCCCCGAAAAATGGGATGTCCCTACAATATGGGAGGATACGGTCAAAAGGTCAATGCGACGGGGCACTGTTGAGCGAGCCATGGAGTGAGACGTGTTCCCCGGAGCTCCCACAGAATCTGTAATAATTCAGTTTGAAAACCTACGGAGGTCTCTGTAAGCAATCGTAAAACAACGCTGATATAATATTATTGTTGCGAATGGCAGCAAATCTTACGTAAGTACAAGTACTCTGGATCCACCGGCACGAGGCCTGAAGCATCGGGACAGAGTTCCTCGAGACATAGCCCCACGAGTCAACCTGCTACCGCAGCAGAACGGCGAGGAGACCCGAAAATGGATCTTGAGGTGATAAAAATTGACATTCTCTCTTCACTGAGGTCAGACATATCTTCCGTTATAAAACAAGAGTTAAAGAATGCACTTGCCGATGACTTTGATGCACTTAAAAGTGAATTGCAGGCAATGAGGGCCGAAATCACTAGCAACAATGTCGGTAATTGTGCAGAAATCGATCAAATGAAAGAACACATCAAAGATGTCGAGGGAGGCCTCTCAACCTGGTCAGACGAGGTAACGACTCTTCAGACCACAATAACTAAACTGACAAGGCAGGTCGAGGATCTGACCTGATCTGGGAATATTCATATTACTGGAGTCCCAGAGCAATCTGGAACCAGCTCACCTGTAGCTATATCCAAACTCCTCAAAGAACTGCTACAAATGGACAGAGAAGTGAAAATAGATTGCTCACACCGAAGCCTTGCTTCAAGAAAACCGGGCTATAAACCTCGCACCATTATAGCAAAATTGCATCATGACGGAGACTGTATGGAGATCCTACGAAAAGCCAGAGAACACACACCGCTCAGACATAATGGAAATATAGAACAAGAAGAATGAGCTTTATTGGCCAAGTATGTTTCCACATACGAGGAATTTGTTATAGTGACAGAAGCTCCACAGTGCAACAGAAAGACAGCAACAGGACAGAACACAGATGATAAAATAAAAAATAAAAATAATATACAATAATATAGAAACAGGCAATGTACAAAACAGCAAAAACACAATATACAATATAAACAATTATGTATGTACAGGTCTGATATGTGCAAATTTGGTGAATAAATAATGTAAAATAGAGTTGTGTGTTCCGCGTTTTGTCAAGTGTTCATAAGATGGATTGCCTGAGGGAAGAAACTGTCCTGTGTCTGGTCGTTCTGGTGCTCAGTAGCGTCGACCAGACGGTTACAGTTCAAAAAGGGAGTGTGCTGGGTGTGAGGGGTCCAGAGTGATTTTACCAGCCCTTTTGCTCATTCTGGATGAGTACAGTTCTTGGAGAGTGGGGATAGTTGTAACAATGATACGCTCAGCAATCCGGACTACCCTCCGTAGTCTTCTGAGATCAGATTTGATAGCTGAGCTGAACCAGACAGTTATAGAAGTGCAGAGGATGGATTCGATGATGGCAGAGTAGAACTGTTTCAGCAACTCCTGTGGCAGGTTGAACTTCCTCAGCTGGCGAAGGAAGTACAGCCTCTGCTGGGCCTTTTTAACAATAGAGTCAATGTGAGTGTCCCACTTCAGATCCTGAGAAATTGTGGTGCCCAGGAATCTGAGATGCCCGCCTACCCCTTACCTCTTAATGCAAATACTAGATGTCTTAACTCACTGGCCACTGACTGGCCACCGTCTTGCAAAGATAGAACATATGCAACATTACATATAATATGTAACAAATAATGAGTGCTATAAAGGTTGTAAGATATAATGTTAAGGGCCTTCACAATCCCTTGAAGACAATCCCTTGAAGAGAAAGAAGATTCTGCACCAGCTAAAGTAAATTGATTGCCAGATAGCCCTCCTGCAAGAAACCCATTTGTCGGACGCTGAACATGAAAAACTAAAGAGGTCATGGGCGGATAAAGTGTATTTTTCCACTATCTCAGGGAAAAGGAAAGGAGTGTCAATCCTTATACATAAACATGTAAAGTTTGTCTTAGCAGCAACGTATAAGGATACAGAGGGAAGATTCATATTGGTGAATGGATCTATAGACGGTATTGCGGTTTCGCTTATGAATGTGTATGCCCCAAATGAAGATAGGCCCACATTTAATAAAAAAGTCTTCAATGCAATTACACAGCATAGTTTAGGTATATTGTTAATGGGGGGAGATTTCAATTGTATAATTTCAAAATATTTAGATAAACAACCTAACACTAATACCCCACTCTCGAGAACGAGTAAGATGTTAAAATACCAATCTTCTGAATTTGAGCATGTTGATGTGTGGAGAAGCAAATTCCCAAATGGTAGAGACTTTACATTTTATTCCAATAGACACGCATCTTATTCATCTTATTCCAGGAGAGATGACTTTTTCACCCCTAAGGAAGAACTTTAAAGAATAATTAACATGAAGATACTCCCAATGACAATCTCAGACCATTCACCTATAGAATTAACGTGGGATATAGGACAAAGACAAATGCCCAAACAATGGAGACTTAACGCTTCACTCCTTAATGATAAAGGGTTTGTCCCTTTCATTATAACCGAACTTAACCTATACTTGAGTCTAAATGACACCGCGGAAGTATCACCACTTATTCTATGGGACTGTGCAAAAGCATATCTTAGAGGTCGGATCATTTCATTTGCCAGCGCCATTAAGAGAGGGAGAATAATCAAGCAACAAGACTTAGAAAATAAAATTAAGTATTTTGAAAAAAGACACAAACAAACTTTAGATCCACAGCTCCTAAACAACATGAAAGATGCACGAAGAGAATATAACAGCCTAATGGCTAATAAGATTGAGGGTAACTTAAGGTTCCTTAACCAGCGATATATATATATATATATATATATATATATATATATATATATTATATATAACTAAACTGATGAATAGCAGAAACTTTTGCTAATTTTACGCATCTCTCTACAAAATCTGATACCTGCTCTGATGACACTATGCTGGCCTCATTTTAAAAGAATATAAAACTGACTGAGTTAACAGAATCGATGATAGCAGACTTGGACCAAGCCAATTGGAGGAATACGAAATAAAGAGACAATTTCAAAGTTGAAGAGCAATAAAAGCCCGGGACCGGATGGACCTTTTTGGATAGGATACACATAAACATTGACAAACTATATATCATTGGAAAGCTCTAAGACTCTAGTTTTCAAATCTGTTGTGGCGTTTAAATAGGACAAAGTAGTAAAAGTGTTATAGAAATGTCACCTGTACCACCGGTGCACCTAAAGTGTTATTACAAAACAAAACACTGATTTTCCACAAAAACTATAAACTTGACAAACCATTTATCACTGAAAACATAAAGAAACCCTGGCAAACTATATATCCTTGGAAAGCTGTAAGTCTCTAGTTTTCAAATCCTTTGTCCGATTTGTGATAGGATAAACATAGCAAAAGTGTTAATTAAAATGTCACTGTACCACCGGTGGGCAAAAAGTGTTATTACAAAGAAAAAAACAATAATATTCCCATCTAAAACTAAATAAATATTGACAAACTATATATCTTGGAAAGTTGTAAGCTCTAGTTTTAAATCAGTTATCCGTTTTTCAATAGGACAAATAGTAAAAGTGTTAGTAGAAATATCACTGTACCACCGGGCACTAAAGTGTTATTACAAAACAAAACACTGATTTTCCACGAAAACTATAAACTTGTCAAACCATTTATCACTGAAAACATAAAGAACCCTGCAAACTATATATCTTTGGAAAGGCTCAAGTCTCTAGTTTTAAATCCTTGTCCTTGTTTGGGATAGTATACACAGTAACATTGACAAACTAATATCCTTGGAGAAAGCTCTACAGTTCCTCTAGGTTTTTTTAAGTCGTTGTCCTTTTTGGGATAGGATACACATAGCAAAAGTGTTAATTAAAATGTCACCTGTACCACCGGTGGGCCAAAAGTGTTATTACAAAGAAAAAAACAATAATATTCCCATCTAAAACTGAATAAACATTGACAAACTATATATCTTTGGAAAGTTGTAAGACTCTAGTTTTCAAATCAGTTATCCGTTTTTCAATAGGACAAATGTAGTAAAAGTGTTAGTAGAAATATCACCTGTACCACCGGTGCACCTAAAGTGTTATTACAAAACAAAACACTGACTTTCCACGAAAACTATAAAACTTGTCAAACCATTTATCACTGAAAACTTAAAGAAACCCTGACAACCTATATATCCCTGGAAAGCGCTAAGTCTCTAGTTTTCAAATCCGTTGTCCGTTTTGCAATAGGACAAACGTATTAAAAGTGTTAAGTAAAATGTCACCTGTAACACCAGTGCGCCTAAAGTGTTTTTACAAAGAAAAAAACGTTATACTCCCTTCTAAAACTAAATAAATATTGACAAACTATATATCATTGGAAAGCTCTCAGACTGTAGTTTTCAGATAATTTTTCTGTTTTGTGATGGTTTAAACGTAGTGAGAGTTAGTAAAAGTGTTATTAGAAATGTCACCTGTACCACCGGTGCACCTAAAGTGTTATTATAAAACAAAACACTGATTTTCCACAAAAACTATACACCTTGACAAACCATTTATCACTGAAAACATAAAGAAACCCTGGCAAACTATATATCCTTGGAAAGCTGTAAGTCTCTAGTTTTCAAATCCTTTGTCCGATTTGTGATACGATAAACATAGCAAAAGTGTTAATTAAAATGTTGCATGTACCACCGGTGGGCAAAAAGTGTTATTACAAAGAAAAAAACAATAATATTCTCATCTAAAACTAAATAAATATTGACAAACCATACATCACTGAAAACGTAAAGGAACCCTGGCAAATTATATATCTTTGGAAAGCTGTATGTCTCTAGTTTTCAAATCCGTTGTCCTTTTTGCGATAGGTCAAACGTAGTAAACGTGTTACTGTGTTGAAATGTCACCTGCACCACTGGTGGGCCAAACATGGTATTACAAATGAAAAACTGTAATATTCTCTTCTAAAACTAAATAAATAATTTTACAATGTAATGTAAAAGTGTGTAAATAGTTTTGTAAAAAGATGTGGAAATACTTGTTTGATGAGTTTGTTGTTTTAACTTTATTAGTTATTATAGTTGGTTTTATTATAATTAGTTAATTGTTTTACTATTACATGTTCATGTAAAAACTATGTAAACCCTCTTTTAAATGTTTTACAAACCTGTGTTCAATTCTATGAATAAAAAAATGTCTCAACATGGTGTGAAATCAAATGGTAACCAAGTGTCTCTGGTTCACCATTTAGGCGTGAACTCCACCTAGTGGCAAAAGTTTGTATTGAATTTTAAAGTATCATAGAGACTTCATTATTATAGATATCATTTTCAAATTTGAAAAAAAAACATGATAGGACTCGTGCCTTTGATATTATGGCATTTTTAGGGGATATCATTTATTTTTTTATATAGTATTTTATATAGGAATAAAGTTTTTTTTAATTTTAGAAAAAAAATATTTTTATTCAAATTAACTTAAACTGCTATAACTTTTTTTTAGTGCATGTTGTTCAACTGCAATAAATTTCATAACAAAGTTCAAAGTGTCTTCTTTAAAAATGGGACCAAAATTAGCTGTCTAGACCAAAGCGTTCTAGAGTTACACTAATTGTAAAAATAATAAAGTGGAAATCACCTTTAAGCCGCACACTCAAAAAAATGGTACCGACAGCTAAAGGGATATACCTGCTTCAAATTTTACTTGACGCAGCTACCAAATGCATAACATGTAGATGGCTAAAACCTGACCCACCATCATACAACAACTGGATTCAAAAAGTGCGGGAGCTGTATGATATGGAACAACTTACATATGCATTACGACTTCAGATATCTGTATTTTTTAAAAGGTGGAGCCCTGTAATATCATTAATATTGCAATGATTCATCACCTGTACTGAACCAAGATTACTGTTTCTCCTTATTTATTCCACTCTACACTGTAATTTTGTTTCCTTATTTCAGTTTCTTTTCTTTTTTTTGTTATTTGTGCATTACATAGATTCTTTTTCTTTTCATTTCTCTTCCTCATAATGGTGGAATTCAAGACTGAATAATGTAGCGAAAATATGTAAGATGAAGATGTAAACAAAATAACAATAATATGAATATTGTGCTGTATTACACTTCTATGACTTACAATGAAAATAAAAGTTAAAAAAAAAAAGGTCAATGCGATGTGGGCGGTCCTTCACAACGTGGGCAGATACGGTCAAAATGTCAACGCGTTGTGGGCGGTCCCTCGCAACCTGGGTGGTCCGGAAGTAATTCAACCCCCCCAGAAAAGGTCAAAGGTCACCATCAATCATTTTGACACAATGTCCCTCATATACTGTATACTACTTGCAACCTATAGCCTAATGACAAGTAACAGGAAATAGTATTCCAATCATAGTATTTTAATCACAGATTTGTTTTTTCTGGGAATGGAATGTGTTGGTAAATTCTAAAAAAAAAAATTTCAGGGGGAATATACGTTGTTGTAACATGCATTACTGAAATTGTAACGGCTATACTACCCAAATTTTATTAGTGATGCATTATATTACTGTATTACACCAAAAATTAATATATTACTGTAATATTGCTACTTTTGTAATGCGTTACTCCCAACACTGGTGTTAATGTACTGTACTGTATCTATTATGGCAATTTTTAAAGGAATTGTAAAAATGATACACAGTAATTTGCCAGAGTAACATGTACTCAAATTGAAGAAAAATTTACTCTTCTCAGAGAGGGACCAAATGTGATCTGGCATAGAGTAAAAGTTACTCTTTTTGAGATAGAGTCATTTTTCCATAGTTAATTATGTTCAGTGTAGATTTAATATTTTGCTCTGTCTTGTGATATTTGACTCTATTTAGAGCTTTATAAAATCAACTCTTGTTCTATTTTACTCAGTTCAGAGCTACAAGAAATTAACTCTGCTACGTTCTATCTCTGTACAGAGGAGCTTTAAATTTACTCTGCTACAATGTACTTCCCCTCCAGAGTTGTTTATCATCAATTATGAGTGAACTATAAAGAATAACTAACTAAATTACACAATTCATGTTGTACGCTCAAAAAGCTCTTTGGGAAAAAAAACATGTCTTAATTTTATTTTTCAAGCTTCTTTTAAAAAATCTCATCCGTAATTCACTTGTGATCATGAGAAAATAAATACAATAATGAAAACAATAGTTATAATCAATAAACAGAGGAGGAAAATTTCATGAAACAATATGCGTCAGCTGTATGCTTCATCAGGGCAATTCCTTCCTGACACTCAGTTCATCTTTTAACCAGCTGTCATCTTTGAGGGAAGCTTGTCAGCAGTTGGCCCACCTGAAAGTGTTTAAGACAATATGAAAACAATATTTGTAGTTTATTTTTTCCAAAGCAAAACACATTCATACCAAAACTAAATACATATCTAAAAGATTGAGAGACAACAGCTACTTACAAAACCAAGCTTACTCCTGGGGTCAGCCAAATATAGGAATAGGGAGATGATTCCCTTCGCACGTCGGGAAGGGCTTGTTCAACACACACAAACACAAACCAATTACAACCCATTACATCATAAACATCAGTTTACAAAGTACTGTATGAACAACCTACCCGTTTATTTGTGAATTTGTTTATCTCTTTATTCGTTTATGACCTTCTCGCCTCCAGGGCTACTATTTAGGATATCTTCAATCATCGGGAGGGGAAATTATATAATATCAGCAGAAATTAGATATTAACTGACAAGTGTATACAGTTCCAAATAATTTTAATATTCAAGTCGTTCTGAATTTTTTAAGCATGTCAAACAATTTACCAGCAAGACTTGTAGTGCCTGGGATGAAAATTTCCAGGACACAAAGATCTGGGGCCCGTTTCAATAAGGAGGTTCAACCAACACCGAGTTAAAATGTGAACTCTGAGTTATTTAAAGGAGTCATTCGCCGGAAGTACGTGTTCCCTTTCTGTCGGTCTCTCGACATTGTGTCGAACCAACAGATGGGGTTCGTCCTTGAGAACCAATCACTTCCGACTTCTTAGAAAAGGCCAATGAAAATTGGCGAATGAAATTTGCATGCCGGACTCCGCCCCCGGATATCCGGGTATAAAAGGGAGACGGCGTGCCTCATTCATTCACCTTTTGTTCTTCGGAGCCTTCGCTCATGATCAACAGACTTCGCTACAAGACTGCCGGCTCTACGACGTGGTGCAGCGGACTGTCCCTTCCTGCAGCGACTTCCCCTGGGCGTCTCGGCGGTTCCAGAAGTGTTCGAGTTTTTTTCTCTAAAAGAGCAAATTTCTCCAGCGTGGCATGTCCCGCTGTTCTCGTGGGTGCAACACACTCATCGAGGAGGGGGACGGACACGATGTCTGCTTCCAGTACGCTGGGGCAGATGTTGTGGATACGTCCTGCCCGCACTGCGGGCGGTTGACGATTCAGATGTTGCGTCACGGGTGGCTGTGTTCCCACGGGATTCAGCCACCACCTCGTCTGCTTCCCGTTCCGTGACGGCAGGACTACGGCCCTGCCGCCCGCTACAGCGAGCAGCGAGGGTGATATGAGGATTACTGTGAGCGCTAATCCATCAGCCACTGGCTCGTGGACCCTTCGCACCTCGCCTTGCTCGTCTGACCGTTCCCCATAAGACGGTCCGCCGTCTTATTCCTCAATCACGTATCGGACACGGTACGTGATGATGAGATGTCTGTTGCACACATCATCGTCTGGGTATTATCACAGCCGCTCTCACCCTCTGCACGACGGTGTTCGGCAACTCGATGTTGCGGCAAGACCCAATGTCGAGGATAATCAGCAGCCTAAGCACTCTCAATCGACGGTGCTTTGTGCCACATCATCGTCTGGGTATTATCACAGCCGCTCTCACCCTCTACACGACGGTGTTTGGCAACTCGACATTGCGGCAAGGCCCATTGTCAAGGATAATCATCAGCCTAAGCACTATCATTCGATGGTGCGTTGTGCTACATCTTCGCCAGACAGGTAAAACTGCAGAGACGATCTCCTCCCCGGGGGTCCCCCCCACGGCGAGGGATCCGTACTGCCATCCATCGAACCACCCCCGGGAGGTCGATGAATCAGAACGTACCCCTAGCCTCCCTGTCGGTCCCTGGGAGCCTGACAAGAGCTTCCCAAACCGTCACGGTGACTACGGGATACGGTCCGTCTTGGCTACGTGATCCAACTCCCCGGACGCCCGCCCAAGTTTCGGGGCATCCTCTTAACCTCAGCAGAGGCAAGGATACCCCGTGCTTCGGGCCAAGGTCGCCACCCCTCTGGTGAGGAAGCGATCGTGCTAGTCCCTCTAGCCGAGATGTTCAACGGGTTTTACAGCCCGTACTTCATCGTCCCCAAAAGAGCGGGGGTCGCTAGATCTGCGTACCCTGAACAGGCACCTACTCAAGCTGCCGTTCAGGATGCTCACGCAGAAGCGCATCCTGGCATCTGTCAGATGTCAAGATGGATTCATGGCAATCGACCTGAAGGACGCTTACTCTCATGTCTCTTTCTCCCTAGTCATCGCCCGTTCCTACGGTTCGCTTTCGAGGGTCAGGCATATTAGTACAGAGTCCTCCCCTTCGGTCTGTCCCTGTCCCCACGAGTCTTCACGAAGATCGTGGAAGCCGCCCTCACTCCCCTCAGGGAGAGAGGTGTGCGGGTACTAAACTATCTCGACGACTGGCTCATTGACACGTGAGATCTGTTATGTACACACAGGGAGCAGACAGAGGATATCACGTATAGCCTCCCCAGCGGCGACTGCTCCTGTCGAGTGCTTTGGCACCTAGATCGATTGGGACCACAGGTCAACCGAAAAGGAGCGAGCTCTCCTCTGTGCAGAGCATACTCTTTTTTGGAATGGAACTCAACTCTGTCTCCATTACAGCGCGACTGACTACAGAACGCGCTCAGTCAGTGTTGAACTGCCTGGAATATTTCAAGCAGTCAGCAGGAGGAGGCTCCTGGGTACATGGCATCCTCGACGGTGGTGATACCCCTCAGGTTGATGCACATGAGACCGCTCCAACCCTGGCTACAGACTCAAGTTCCCTGGAGAGCGTGGCACACCGGCAGCAGGCGGATGGTGATTACGCTTTTCTGCCGACGCACCCTAACCCCTTGGTCTTCAATGACCTTTTCTATGGACAGGGTCCCTCTCGGGCAGGCGAGACGCGTCAGGGTCGACAGACGCCTCCCTGCAGGGTTGGGGTGCCGTGTGCAATGGGCACGCAGTGTCGGGGCGATGGACGGGCCCCTGCCTGCGCAGGCATATCAATTGCCTAGAGTTGTTGGATGTGCTACCCGCACTGAATGGGTTACAACCTCTCGTGCAGAACAAGCACGTGCTGGTCTGGTCGGACTGCACAACTGCCGTAGCGTTTTTAACCGCCAGGGTGGCGTTCGCTTATGGCAGCTAACACGATTCGCCTGACGCCTCCTCCTGTGGAGTCCACAGGGCCACACATATCCCAGGTGCCCTGAACCAGACAGCCGATGTGCTCTCTCGTCAGTTGACGCCTCGCGGAGAGTGGCAACTCCACCCCCGCGTAGCCAGCTCATTGGGGACAGTCAGGGCGGGCTCAGGTAGACCCCTTCGCCTCCCTGGACACCACCCATTGCCGCTAAGGTACTCCCTGTCTCGGCACAGAGGCTCTAGCGCACAGCTGGCCGTGGGACAAGCGGAAGTACGTCTTTCCCCCAGTGAGCCTCATTGCACAGACCCTGTGCAAGGTCAGGGAAGAGGAGCATCAAGTGTACTAGTTGCGCCATACTGGCCCAACCGGACTTGGTTCTCGGAGCTAATGCTCTTGACGACAGCTCCCCCCTGGCCGATTCCCCTGATGAAGGACCTGCTTTCCCAGGGGAAGGGCACGTTATGACATCACGGGCTAGACCTCTGGAACCTCCATGTCTGGCCCCTGGACGGAACGAGGAGATCCTGAGTGGAGTAACCCCTGCGGCGGTTAAGACCACTACTCAGGCTAGGGCCCTGGCCACTAGGTGACGATACGCCTATAGTGGTGCCTCTTCTCATCCTGGTGCTCTTCTCAAAGAGAAGACCTGCGGAGTTGCTTGATCAAGTGGGTGCGGTCCTTCCAGAGACTCGAGAATAATCTCTCCCCTTCCACACTGAACGTGTATGTAGCCGCTGTTGCCGCTCATCACGACCCAGTTGCTGGTAGTCTCTAGGACAGCACAACCTGATCATTTGGTTCCTAAGGGGCGCGGGAAGGCTACCACCTCACCCACGCTCCGTACCCTCTTACGACCTTGATGCGGTCCTGGAGCCCCTCGGAGATGCCGCTCTTTCTCACTTCACGATGAAGACGGCTCTCGGGAGGACGCTCAAGAGGGTAGCGGACCTACAAGCATTCTCCGTGTCCACAGATTGCCTAGAACTCGGGCCCGGTTATTCTCACACTATCCTGAGACCCCGGCACGGCTACATGCCCAAAGTTCCCACCACTCCCCCGAGACACCAGGTGGTGAACTTACAGGCGCTTTTGTCTGTTTTGGAGATCAGCAGGGAGGGCTGTCTCAAACAGAGATTGGCGCATTGGATCATAAACGCCGTCACTATGGCGTACCTGTCCTAGTTCGCCTACGCCCACTGGGTGAGAGCTCTCTCCACACAGAGTACAGCCTCCTCGTGGGCACTGGCTCGAGGCGCCTCTCTGGCAGACATCTGCAGAGCTGAGGGTTGGGCTACACCCATCACCTTCGCGAGGTCCTACAGCCTTCGCGTAAAACCGGTCGGCGAGTCTTGCGGGCATCAGGCAATACCGGCGACCGGTAGGGTGTACGCCTATGACAGTACCTGACCCTAGGGGGTCAGCGTACTACTAGCCTCCCTTCTTACCCCACTGGGTGAAGAACAGGCACTCCATCCATCACTAGCAAGCACCTCCTGTGAGCGGGATGGGCAGAGCAGCCCTGCCCCTTAGGCCGGGTATCACCTGAGTTATTCGCAACATAGCTCTAACCGGACCTAGTGCTACCAGACGTTGCAACCCCCCAGCAGGGCGGTTCCATCTGATGTATCCTCATGCTGGTTCCCACCTTGGTAACCCATGACCTCCTTAGGTGGACCTCCACCTCGCAGTTAACTCCTTCAGTCCGCACTTTCTTCCCATGAGTTCTCCCCCATCGGTGAGACCATGTTGGTATCTCCACTAGTCTCCTCCCTGTGGTAGGAAGTGGTCTCTGTAGCGCATCCCCCGCTTGAGGAAGTAGCGCTTACCCAGTGGCCTTACGGTTCCGGGCGGCTTCTCGCTGTTAGAGAAACAAGGCCGCCGCTAGGGGCCTTCCCACCTTTCAAGAATGCTCTGGGACCCCCTACCTACCCACTGGTAGGTTACAATTTCGCGGTAGCATCACGGCTGACACACCCAGGCCAGTCACCGTCGCTTCGTTGAGATTGTGACAGGGCACAGTGTTATGGCTTTTTCCATTGGAACCCCATCTGTCGGTTCGACACAACGTCGAGAGACCGACAGAAAGGGAACGTCTCGGTTACGTTTGTAACCTCGGTTCCCTGATGGAGGGAACGAGACGTTGTGTCCTCTTGCCACAACACGTGCTGTCCACTGCAGCAGTCGTGAGAGGTCTCAGGCTCCTCAGAACTAAGGTGAATGAATGAGGCACGCCGTCTCCCTTTTATACCCGGATATCTGGGGGCAGAGTCCGGCATGCAAATTTCATTCGCCACTTTTCATTGGCCTTTTCTAAGAAGTCGGAAGTGATTGGTTCTCAAGGACGAACCCCATCTGTCGGTTCGACACAACGTCTCGTTCCCTCCATCAGGGAACCGAGGTTACAAACGTAACCGAGACGTTTTTCTTTGTCTTTCGTGTGTTATAAGTTGCCCATGCATGTATTAGACACGTGAAATTGCAAAAATTTAAGTGTCGGAACAAAATATGTATTTTATCTAGAAGCGAATGCTCACCCAGACCTGCCTGAAACGCCTCGTGTAACCACACCCCCACAACTTGACGTCAGCTCGTGGAGTGATTTGACTAAATCCGCCCAAATCTACATGCAAGTAATGTGGGCAATCTTGTAAATCTCATTGTAGCGCCGCCGGAGCAGCCATGTCGTGGAGACGCTGTGTGTTCCATTGCCAAAAGAAAGCCTCTTTGTTTTCTCTGCCTAAAGATGAGTCAACAAAAAACTAATGGTTACATTTTATTTTCAACACTGTTCCAGAGAAATGCTAGTTTGTGCAGAGCATTTTAACGACGATTGCTTCACTAATCTGGGAGCGATCAAGACCTGCCATGCACGGCAGCTTCTGTTAAAAAGTGGGGCAATTCCATTGGTTAAAACTCTGCGAGGACAGTCTGGCGCTTCAGATTCACAGCCTGGTAAGAGGCGTTACATTTCCGTCACACAATTGCAGTATTCCACCAATCACTACGCAGTAGTGAACTGGCCAATCATAGCACACCTCGCTTTTCAGAGCGATGAGCTTTGTAAAATATCCTCGCGTTTCAGAGAGGCGGGGCTAAGAGGAGATATAAACATGCACGGTATGTGGAAAATACAGCATTTTTAACCTTAAATCGTGTATATACATTGTAATAAATCTAAAGCAAACAATAATATTCATTTTAGCCGCGTAAAATGACCCCTTTAACACTGAGATGAGAAACTTTGAGTTTTTGGTTTCAGAACAGCTGATTTGAGTTAGTTCTATCAACTCTGGGTAGACTTACCTTGAGTTAAGAGCTTGCACCACAACTACGACAAGCCATGATCAATGGAGCTCTGATATTACGATTCACCATGGCAAACGGCATCAACATAGCGGCAGAAAGCGATTGAGAGCGAGGAACACTTTCCTAATCTACTAATGTGCTTTAATGTGTAAATTACTTAAGTTTAAATTGATAAAAAGATAAATGTACCAATAAACAAACAAATTAATCAGTAAATGAATGAATAAATAATAATAATAATACATTTTGTTTATAATGCCCTTTTCTAAGACCCAAAGTGCTATAAACAATAAAATATAAAAAAAGAGAAGATAAGATAAGTATATAAACAAAATAATAATCAAACAATAGACATAAGATGAAGAAGTATTAAAGACAAAATTTAAAACATAATATAATCATAACTAAACAATACAATAAAATAAAATACTACTCATAAAAGTCAGCATAAGCTAGTTTAAAAAGATGAGTTTTTAACAGTTTCCTGAAACTGACTACTGTGGGTGCATTTCTAATAGTGACTGGAAGAGCATTCAATAACCTGGGAGTTTAGATTTTAATCTACAGGGAGGCTGCTGAAGAGTAAAGGAGTCAGCAGACCAAAGGAAATGAGAAGGCGTATGTAAGGAGACTAGAGATGTAAGAAGGGGCTGTTCCATGCAAAGCTTTATATGTTAGTGTGAGTGTTTTAAAAACAATACTGAACAGGAAGCCAGTGCAAACTATAAAGTGCACTAGTGATGTACTGACGAGGTGCAGTGTATGTAAACAGCTTTCCTGTAGCTCAGTGGTAAGAGCATTGCGTTAACACCGCAAGGTTGTGGGTTCGATCCCAGGGATTGCACATGCCTATGTATAAATGTATAGGATAAAGCAATGTAAGTCGCTTTGGATAAAAGCGTCTGCCAAATGCATAAATGTAAATGTAAAAACATGTGCTGCTGAATTCGGAATGTACTGCAACCGTTTGATCTATTTAGCTGGTAAACGACCAAACAGTGCATTATAGTAGTCAATCTTGGAGGTAACAAATGCATGAATGAGCCTTTCGGCATCAAGTAGAGTAATTTAAGGCCTAATTTTTGCAATATATCTAAGATGATGAAATGCAGATTTTGTAATAGTCTTAATATGAGAGTCAAGTGTCAAATGAGTGTCAAAAATCACACCAAGGTTGTGTGCACTATCATCCATAATCAATTTAAAATTCGACTTTTGTGAATAGCCGCTGGTGTGCCGATAAGAGTAACCTATGTCTTAGAACAATTTAATTTGAGAAAAGTATGGTGTATCCACGTTTTTATTTCCAGCACACACAATTGTGGAAGTGGCAGCAAGGTCAGATCTAGAGCTGATGTAGATTTGGGCATCATCAGCATAAAAGTGATACCCCAATCCATATTTCCTAATGATTTGCCCTAAATGAAGCATATAGACACTAAACAAAATGGGACCCAAAACAGATCCCTGAGGAACACCATGACACACCCGTCCAATTTGAGATTTGTTGTTTCCCAGGGCAACAAATGGAGAGCGATCGGTGAGGTAAGATTTAAACCAATTTAGCACCGTACCAGCGATGCCAAGCCATCCTTCCAGCCTATTTAGCAAAATAGAATGGCACACTGTGTCAAATGCTTCACTGAGATTTAACAAGACCAAGATGGTCGAGGCCCCAGTGTCAGCGGACACAAGAAAATCATTCATGACTCGAACCAAGGCTGTCTCTGTACTGTGTCCCTTTCTAAACCCTGATTGAAAGGGTTCAAAAAGCAAAAAATGCAGCATCAGGATAGCTAAGTGGATAGAGCTCCGAAATTGCAGAGCAGGGGACCAAACTGATAGACTTATAAATCTTTTAAATTGTTTCCATAAAGAAACTAAGAAACTTGTTACACACTTGCTCAGAGCAACAGATTGGGGGCTTAGTTGGTACAAGGATACTGTTAATCGTCCTAAAAATCCTATTGGGGTTTGCAGCACCATAACTAATAATTGATGAGTAGTACCTTGTTCTAGCTGCTTTAAGTGCTTCAATATATTGACTCAAATGTTCATCATGCATGAGCTTATGGACAGTTAAACCTGTTTTCTTATATTGGCGTTCAAGCTGCCTACTTTTCGCCTTGAGAGCCCTGAGCTCAGTGGTGTACCAAGGAGAAGATTTAGTAAATGAAACAACATGTTCTCTCCTAGGGGGTAACGTCTAAAGCAGATGACAGAATATAATTGTAGTGATCAGCAGATTTGACTGTCGAGTGATCTGAAATCAGACACGAAAGATTGTCATAGTTAATGTACTTGACATTTCTAAAACTGATGACTCTTTTTTGTGCACATCTTAAAACTAGAAGATTTAAGTTAAAAGTGAGAAGCTTATGATCACTAATACACAAGTCAGTACTGACTAGCTGCTCAATATCCACCCCAACAGAACACACCAGATTAAGTGTGTGGCCTTTGTTGTGAGTGGGAAATTTCACATGCTGGGTCATGTTAAAACAATCAATTGCCTCCATAAAATCAGTTGTTAGATAGCTATCTGAGTTATCCACGTGGATATTAATATCCCCAGTAAGAATCATTGCTGGACAAACAGATGTAAGTAGTTCTGTGAGTTCATTGATAAACAACGAATTTGGCTTAGGAGGTCAATATACGTATTAATACAGTAAAAACAGGGGAAGCATCATTCATTTTAAAAGCAATACACTCAAATGTTGACACACAGGGAATAGTAACTTCAGTGGTAGGAATGTCAGCTCTATAGCTAACGGCTAGGCCGCCACCTTTACCACTTAAACGTGGCCGCTCAGTATATGTGTAACCCGGCGGAGTAGTCAGATTTAAGTTTATAAAGTCATTTGGTTGAAGTCTCACAGATACAAAAGAAGTCCAATGCATTAATTAATATGATATCGTAGAGTAATGCAGACTTGTTGTTCAAGGAACAAACATTTAAATGTGCAAATAGTGCAGTTTCAGGTGGCATTTTCTGAGTCAGTTGTGGATAACGCAAGTTTGCATGGCAAATGCCACGCGAAGAACGCGACTGTGTTCCTAAGTCCTTAGACCGAGAACACAGCATTTTAATGACAGACCCAGTGGTATAACCATTCCGCCGCAATCCTCTATGTAGGTATTTCGGCCGACGTAGAAGCTGACACTATTGCAAGGTCTTTTGGACACAGACATTAGGAAGTAAATGATGAGCCAGTGAGAGAAGTTCAGAAAAAGAGTACGTTATCATGGTGTAGTCCAAATATCGAAGGATCCGCTCACCACGAAACCCATACAGGGTCAAAATAATTATGACGATGAATAGCAGGGAAATCTGCATGATAAAAGCAATAATATCCAAACCGAGTTCCTGCAAGTAGAATCCACCCACGTCGTAGTCATACTGCAGCGCAAATAGCCATCACACAGGCCGCGTTCCCAGTCAGCAATCTCACGATGTTAAACAGCCAAACCACAGAAACCGAGTCCCTCCTAGTAGAATCCAAACCAAGTTCCTCCAAGTAGAATCCAGCTACGTCGTTGTCATACAGTATGGAGGAATTTCATGATATGTCTTTATGTTTTTGATCATTATTCACTATGTATTGCTCTTCGTTTTAAACACATTTGTATGAGATTCTGAAAAGCACCCTGCACAGCTGTGTTTTTGATGTCTGGCAGTGTTTATGAAATCTGTGGACTTTTTCCGGCCCCAACCCTACAGTATGACCAAATCTGGGCATGTTCCGCCCCGTTACTATGACTATAATCTACATTGAGCAAGGCCACAGTTTTACCACAGATAAATTCAAGAGAAGGAGGTGAAGAAGGGGAAACAGGTCATGATGACCATTACATGCCTAAGGCCATCAAACGTGTTGTGTAACTTAGTTGACATGCGCCGGACGGCTAGTTATGGACGCTGCGCGCCGACGACCCCAAATTTTTCCCAGGTCGCCCTGCGGTGCCGAAACGAAGGGGAGAGCGCCCGCGATCGAACGGAAGCGTCATGGGGCGGCGGCGACGCCCGGGGGACCCCAGAAAAATGCCCAAAGTGCCTAATTTTTGAGTCACGGAACGAAGGGTTAGGCGCTCTCTTGGGCAGAACCACGAGGGGGCGACTCGACGTATGGTCCCAGCCTAAGCCACGCGCGCCGATCAGCTTGCGACCGGGCCTCCCGAAGAGCGCCTAAGCAACCCCCTTGCAGCCTATGGGCCGACTCCGGACCCCGACGTACACGAGAAGCCTACGCGTGCCCCTTGTAACCTATTTTGGGCGGGGCTTCCCGTTGGCCACGCCTCCATCCACAGAATGCCTGCGCATCCCCCTTGCAGCCTAAACTTGAGGGAGGCCTGCCCGACGCCCCCCGAAGCCTGCCCGAAGACCCGGACGCCACCCGACGCCCCGGTGGACCCCGTCTCAGAGATGACTGCCTCATTTGAGCCCAGCGGCTGTGTGACACACGCTTAAACAGCCCAAAGCCCTTTTCTTTGACTTTCGAGTCGAACGTGCACATAAAAGCGTGGTGTGCATCTACACCATGTTTACTCACATCTGCGATTCACTGGAAGGGCCAAAAATTAGGTAGACAGAGTAAGACCCCTGTCAGTGGTCTCGATTGCTTTGGCAATGATTTATCCAGCTTAAACCAACAGTAGAGTGTACAGTTAGGGCCATAAATATTTGGACAGAGGCACATTTTTTGTTATTTTAGCTGTGTATCAATACGTTTTCAAGTTACAGTTTTATAATAGATATTGTCTTAAAGTGCACACTCTCAGCTTTTTTAGAGTGTATTCACATCCAGATTAGCTGAAGGATTTAGGAATAGGAGCGGCCAAATCAACAATTTGGGACATTCTGGAGGGAAAAAAACACACCGCTGAGCTCAGTAACAAAACAATCCTAGGCGTCCATATGAGATCAAAGTGGTGGATGATGACATTATCCTCTCCATGATGAAGAAAAACACCTTCACAACATCCGGACAAGTGAAGAACACTCTCCAAGAAGTAAATATGTCAATGTTTGTCAATCAAAACAATAAAGAGAATACAAGGAAAAAATAGAGAGGGTTCACAACAAGGTGCAAAAGCCTCAAGAATAGGATGGGTACATTAGACTTCTGAAATAGCCGAACAAACTCTAGAAAGCATTTTTTGGAGAGATCAAATTAATTTCAGCCTGCATAAGACTAAAAAGAATAAAAAATATGGAGAAGGCTTGGAATATCTCATGATATGAGCATACAACATCTTCAGTAAAATAGTGTTCAGGCAGTGTGATTCCTTTCCATGCATGATGTCCTCAGCCACTGGGTCACTGGTGTTTTTTGGTGATGTAACAGAAGACAGAAGTGTCATGAACACGAGGCGTGGTGGAAGAGAACCCAAATGCAGGCAGGCAGTGAAGGGGTTAACAGACAATACTTTATTTTGTTAAATAAACAAAAGACAAAACAAAAAACCACAATGGGGTGTAAACAAGAACAGGATAATAATAAGTAAAAGGGACGTAAACTAACTAAACACTAAACTAAACAACACTAGACATAGACTAAACTAAACACTTACTACAACAGGATAAACCAGCAACAATAGACTCTGGCAACACAGGGACCATCAGGACACTAAACGCAGCACATACAGCACATACACACGCAATGACCGACACAGGACAATGAAACATGAGGGTATTATATAGGGAAGACAGACAAAGGATAACGACACGGGGAAGGTGTGGGTAATTAAACACTCAAGGAAAGATAACGAGGAAACGAGATGGCGGGAACAGAGACGAGACACTGGAGAGAACGTATATTATTGTCAAAAGGACAATAATATGTTTCTCTCCACACAAAACCAAAGGCTTTGTCATGACTCTGCTACAGGACCAAGAAAAACATGACTAAATGAAGCAGAGCCATGACACAGAAGCATCCGGATTAATTCTTCACTTGTCTGGAAGTTGTGAAGATGTTTTTCTTTATCATGGAGAGGAAAATGTCGTCATCCACCACTTTGATCTCATATGGACGCCTAGGATTGTTTTGTTACTGAGCTCAGCGGTGTGTTTTCTTCTCCCCCAGAATGTCCCAAATTGTTGATTTGGCTTAATGTTCAGATTTTGGCGTAATGTTGAACTTAATGTTCCTGGCATCTTTCTGACGGATGTGTAGTGTTTTTAAAATCTAACTATGGTCTGTTTCACTTGCATGGAGACCTCCCTGAACCCCATGATGTGGGTTCACAGCAACAGCTTCCAAATGCAAACACCACATGTAGAATCAACTCCAGACCTTTAACATGCTTCATTTATGACAAAATTATTTAAGGAAAAGCCCATACATGTGAATAAAACAGCTTTTTATTCAACTGTCCCAATACTTTTGGTCCCTTGAAAAAGGGGGGCACTTCATATTAAAGAGCTGTAATTCCTAAATCCTTCAGCTAATCTGGATGTGAATACACTCTAAATAAAACTGAGAGTGTGCACTTTAAGACAATATCTATTATAAAACTGTAACTCGAAAACATATTGATACACAGCTAAAATAACAAAAAATGTGCCTCTGTTCAAATATTTATGGCCCTAACTGTATAAGAGGAACAGCCCTTCACTATGACGTGCATTAAGGCTCACAGTTGTGCTCCAGAAGCTTAAAAATATTGTGTCCATTAGCTACCTATGGGAGCCGTGCCAAAAGTGTTACGTGTGGCATGTACATTTCTAACTTATTTAATGGGACCCTCATAGGTAAATAATGGACAAAGCCTATTAAGGGTCATTATTTAACCTTGGCAACGAGTTATATGGCTTAAACCAACAATAGAGTGTATAAGAGGCACTCTACTGTGTAAATGACGTCCATTTAAGGTCACAGATGTGCTCCAGAAGCTTTAAAATGGTGTGTCCATTAGCTACCTATGGGAGCCGTGCCAAAAGTGTTACGTGTGGCATGTACATTTGTAACATATTTAATGGGACCCTCATAGGTAAATAATGGACAAAGCCTATTAAGGGTCATTATAAGCCTAAGTAAGGAGTTATATAGCATGAGAGGCTTAGCCCTTCCCAATGACGTGCATTAAGGCTCATAGATGTGCTCCAGAGGCTTAAAAAGGGTGTGTCCATTAGCTACCTATGGGAACCGTGCCAAAAGTGTTACGTGTAGCATGTACATTCGTAACTTATTTAATGGGACCCTCATAGGTAAATAATGGACAAAGCCTATTAAGGGTCATTATTTAACCTTGGCAATGAGATATATGGCTTAAACCAACAATAGAGTGTATAAGAGGCACTCTACTGTGTAAATGACGTCCATGTAAGGTCACAGATATGCTGCAGAAGCTTTAAAATTGTGTGTCCATTAGCTACCTATGGGAGCCGTTCCAAAAGTGTGTGTGACTCAGTTTGGCAATTACCTGTTTATTACAGCTTTGTAACATGGTTATTATGCTCAAAATGACAATACATGTTTAACTTATTTAATGGGACCCTCATAGGTAAATAATGGACAAAGCCTATTAAGGGTTATTATAAGCCTAAGTAGGGAGTTATATAGCTTTAACCAACAGTAGAGTGTATGAGATGCATAGCCCTTCACAATGACGTGCATTAAGGCTCATAGATGTGCTTCAGAGGCTTAAAATGGTGTGTACATTAGCTACCTATGGGAGCCGCGCCAAAAGTGTTACGTGTGGGACTTCCTGTGACCACAGGAAGTCCCAGTC
>NW_026634139.1:0-40500 GCF_024868665.1 Triplophysa rosa
TCTGTCATGAAAATGGTGAAAGAACCCAGTTGCAGGCAGCGGGGATGAAGGGGTTAACAGAAAGCTTTATTTAACAGAAAATAAACACAAAACAAAGACCCACAATGGGGTAAATCAAGAAAACAGGAAACAACTCAAACAGAACATAGACTGACTAAAACTGGACTAAACTGAGAAACACTTGACAAACTATAACTAAACACTAAAAGACTTACTTGACTAGACTCACAATACAACAGGAACAGGCAATAATACTAACGCTGGACGAGAACAAGACAGCACATAGCACACGCACCAAACACAATGACCGAACACAGGACAAAGAAACAAGAGGGTATATATAGGTAAGACAAACAAGGGATAACGACACAGGGCAGGTGTGGGTAATCAAACACTTAGGGAAAGATAACGAGGAAACGAGATGGCGGGAACAGAGACGAGACACTGGAAAGAACGCATATTATTGTCAAAAGAATAATAATATGTTTCTCTCCACACCTAACCAAAGACTTTGTCATGACTCTGCTACAGGACCAAGAAAAACATAACTAAATGAAGCAGAGCCATGACAGTTTTAAATGAGGGATCTGAAAGGTATCCAGACAGAATGACCAGATCGGATCCGTGGCGGATCAGCTGCTTTATAAACGGGTCCAAATTGGATCCGTGGCGGATCAGCTTCTTTATAAACGGGTCCTGATCGGATCCGTGGCGGATCAGCTGCTTTATAAACGGGTCCAAATTGGATCCGTGGCGGATCAGCTTCTTTATAAACGTGTCCTGGTCGGATCCGTGGCGGATCAGCTGCTTTATCAGTGGATACAGGGCGGGTCTGCCCCAGATCTGGTCCGGATCCGCAATCCTTATTTGTTCTGGATCCGCTGCGCTGTGCAAGTGGACTCCGTTCCGGACCCGTTTTGCGCATCCGTTCTGGAGCTTGTGACACTTCCGGGGCGGATCCGTTCCGGAGTCCGTTTTCTATCTGGGGACGCGCTTTCACTTTCAGCCGAACCAACCCAAATACTCGAGAACGATGTAAGTGGTCGCTTTTGATCATAGGAACTTCGGCCTACTTATGTGATTATTTTATGTGTCTGTGACATGAATAAACAAATGATGTGTTTAAAAACACAGTTAGAGTTTGTGTGTGTGCGCGCGCAAGTGAAACCCGCCACAGCTCAAGTACAAAAGCTTGTGTCATTTTACAAACGTCCTCTGCTTATACTTTCACATATAAGATCATTAATCGTTTTAACCGCGGTTTACTTCCCATCGCTGCCTCGAGTTCAACATGGCTGCGTATCAAATCAGTAACATGCTCATCCTCCCCGTTATACGTGTTGTGTGAAATCTCCCCGCACGGGGATGACGTCAGACTTGAAACACCAAGGATTTAGGGTGCTTTTACACTTGGCATTAACATGCGACCTGTATCTGGATGTTGTTCACATACACATTGAAAAGACAAGTGTAAACGCGCTTCTGATCGGAATGTCATCCGATCAGCGTGTCCTGATCCAGAGGTAGTCGAGGACGCATTGTGATCGGATCTCAGTGTAATGTAAATGCAATCCAGACAGTTTATCTACATTTACCGGTACAATTTCACAGAAAACCCCGCCCGCTATCATTATTCTCTCGTCTGTCCGAAGCCTCTCAGACTGCGGAGCAGCTGACAAATACAGAGGAAAGTTTACTCTTGCTCACGCACTCTTGCACAGTCGTTCGTTTTCCCACTAAATTATCATGGATACTTTAACCTACAGAGGATTTATGTCAAATCACACGAGATGTTTTACTTGACCACTTCAGCTGTATCATCGCTGTATTTGTGACTGCCATGAATGGCGTTGACTCTCACACATAGCGCCAGCTTAAAACGCATCATTTGTTTATTTTCATGTCACAGACACGAATGGCAACACTATACCAGCTTGTTTCTAACATACGTTTGTGTGTTTACTGTAGCCTATACGGCGTAATCAACTCTCCGGTTCCCCGAGGTCGCATTTTCATTGGCCCGCCGTGGAAGCCTATCCCTGATTGGTTGACTACTTTTGACAGCCTACAGTGCCTGGAACACACAGGAGGACCTCTCGAGAGCAAGAGTACCAAAGGATTCGTGGACGCACGGCACGCATTTTGAGTGCGCACACGCTCACTGAGCGAGAGGAGAGAAAATTCATAAGAGAGCAGCGTATAATTGAAAGCGCGCGTCCTGTTTTGTGCTTGAGCAAAGGAAATCTGCGTGCGAGCGGATAGATTCGCGTGCTCGTATTACAAGAATGCGCTCTCGCCTTGTAATAATGCGCTCGCGACATTTGTCATTATAATAACGCCATACACCAGCAGGTGGTGCAAGTCGGTTCTGATGAAGACCAAAGCAAGAAATGCAGATACTTTTTATATGTTTGCAGCACAGTCCACTCATCTGCTCGATTAAGTGAATTTATTTGATCTCATAGATCTCTTCTTATGCATCATGAACATCAGAAATTTTAGGTTTCCTTAGGCTTGAAGGAATTAAGTTATGTTTTACTTCAGCACATCGTGTTCACATAAATACTATGCATCATCAGCATTTACAGGACATGTATTGTGTTTGAAGCAGTCAAATAACTGAGATCTCAACTAGGAGCTTATTGACAAATGCTCTGATTTTAACGCGTACTCTCCCATGTGCTTCTGTTTATATGACGTAGCTGCAATCTCAATAAACATTCTTTTTATTTTCCTAGCATGATCTTGTTTTAATTTGAGACTCTCAGAAAATGCTGGATGTTGTGGAATTGTGGAAACGTTCGTTTGTTAATACGAGACAGAAAAACTGATATTTTAGCCAAGCGAACTTCTTGAGCAGGCGAGATAAAATAGACCAGATAAAAATAGTCAGCACTTTCTTTAGAACCCGACTAGACCTGAAATGTCTTGTGCAGCCTGCAGCCAAGCAAGATACCTCACGGCGTTATGGCTCTATACGCGCAAAGATAAAAACTTTTGTTGCATGCTGTGTGCGTTTCCCAATAATGTGCATGTTTGTGTTGTTTCTGACAAACAATATTAAAATGTAGGAAAATATACCAAATGCACCAAATAACATCTTTATTTTCTTTTTTTCTTCTTTTAGCATTATATAAAAGGAGGAGCGACAACAGTAAAGGACGAGAGAGAACCAGGCCTGGACTTTACGTTATGTTTTATTATGTGTGACCGGCAGTCGACCGTGAGGGAGCAGCTGGCATTTTACTTTCATTTTATTGTTTGTTTATTTTATTAAAGTTTTGTTGTTCAACATTCGCCGGTTCCCTCCTCCTTCCTTGCTGTGAACATTGTTACACGCATATACAGTATATATATTATCCTACAGAACCTCATATTTACTGAAGAACTGATTAGTGTGTCTGTGTTTAGTTTGGCTGCCTAGCTGTGCGTGCAACCAGTTTACGTCTTCGAAAAAGAACATGGCGGCCTCCTTAGGTTAAAATGAGTATTACATTTAGGGTTTTTTTAAGAGCTGAAAATATTTGATGTGTTTCTAATGACAAATGCTAGTAGTGTAAGTCTATTACAACGCATTAAGCCATACATCTCTTTATACACCGGGTTCGCATTAAAAGGCCCACATATGGTTTGGGATCTCTGGCCCACATTTGCTATTTTACATGTCGGCCACTTAAGGCTCACATCCATTTTGTCCGGACCAGAAGACCAGCAGTGCCGCATAATTGCCTAAAGTGGCCCATATCTCAATTCCAAGAACGCAAAGAACGGACTTGTGTTCTCGTGGAGACCGGTTTTGCGAGGCAGCTTCGTAAGAACGAACTTTGATGGATGCGGGTTCCATATGCGCAAGGCTGTATTCGATGCATCCTTGATATCGAGAACACATCCAGGCACTTTCATGCATTATATGTTCTTGTGTTCCTGAGTATTGGAACTGGACTTTGACGGTTATTGATGACGTAGAGCGAGAACACGAGGACACAAGACCGCTGAAGAACGCATATTGAGAAACTGCAAGTGACTGTGTAGTGAGATGCGAGAAGGCAAACATAAAGCCAACGGTTTTACAATAAAAATGATAAATGGTAAGATTTCAGAGATGCAAACTAATTGTCTTTTGCGAATTCTGCTGTTTTAAATGAAGACTTGGGTGGTTTTTCACATAATGTAATGTGTGTTCGACTTGACATGGCTAAAAACTTATCTTATAGCTTATATGCTGTTATGGCTGTGTATATGATGGATTTAGTTAACAGAAGAATTCAATAGATTGCAGAACTATTATCACAGGTGATGAAATTACGTTTTTGTTCAAATTTGTATTTAACATTATTAAATATTATTATGTTGTACCAGCAATGTCCAAATAATGTTTTTTCATACAATAAATTTCAAATGTGGTAATAATTTAATGGCAATGTGCACAAAAGAGTACCGAAACCTTTTCTCCCCACATCAAGCACTGGTGACAGGCTGAATATGGTCTATTATTTAATGGGGACACTAGTGCAAAATCCTGTATACTGTCATCTAGTGACAAGCTGTTATGTGTGGAATAGTTTTTTTCTAACCCCTGACCCAGAGGTACAGAAGTGAATGGCAGGCAGGTCACCAGACTAAAATCCTTGAGGGATTTATGGAGACTCATACTTTTCCAGAACTGCCATTCACCCGAGCATTGATCACCTGCAGCTGGACCTCATCGCCTCACCTCATCACCCATAAAAGCACACTCTCCACACTGCTATTTTTTCTGGTCTACGATATAGGAAAGGACTCTGACCTGCTCTACTGATACTTACCTGTGTTTGCTCTCCCTAGCTCTGCGATCTCCGAAGCATTCTCCAAGTTTTCCATCAACAGTCAACACACACCGGTAATCAGCTCCTGGAACAGAGTTATCCTCTATTCAGTCTCCGAGTGTGCTTCATACCTGGTAATACAAAAGGACTATCAGTATTTAAGTCATCTCTTCATAACAAAACTTCTCTCATATAAAATACATGCGTCTTCCAAGTTGATCTCACTGTTAATAAATACACCTGCTGTATTTTTAAACTTACCTCTGTGTCTGAGTCTCTGCCTGTGTCACGAACTGCTCTGATGCTTGACAGGTTGAGGAACAGGTACAAACAGGCAATAAGTTCATGGCAGGCAGCAAACAATCAGAAACAAGGTCACAGGCAATGATCGAGTCAGGCAGCAAAGGTTCACACAAGACAGCAGTACAGTCCAAGGCAAGACACCTCCAAAAATAACAAAGTGCAGGAGGGCGGTGAAGTGGAGGTGGAACCGGGGGTGAGATGGAGGGCCACGATCGTGGTGCAGAGGCGTAGGGCAGGGCTGGAAGCCAGGGAGGCGCTGGCAGGGCTGCAGGGAACTCAGAAGTGTCCATCCTGGACGAGGCATGGGACTCAGAATCGTTCATCTTGGATGAGGCAGGGGATTCAGAATCGTTCATCTTGGATGAGGCAGGGGACTCAGAAGCGTCCATCCTGGCCGAGGCAGGGGAAACAGAAGCGTCCATCCTGGACGAGGCAGGGGACTCAGAAGCGTCCATCCTGGACGAGGCAGGGGACTCAGAAGCGTCCATCCTGGACGAGGCAGGGGACTCAGAAGCGTCCATCCTGGACGAGGCAGGGGACTCAGAAGCGTCCATCCTGGACGAGGCAGGGGACTCAGAAGCGTCCATCCTGGACGAGGCAGGGGACTCAGAAGCGTCCATCCTGGACGAGGCAGGGGACTCAGAAGCGTCCATCCTGGACGAGGCAGGGGACTCAGAAGCGTCCATCCTGGACGAGGCAGGGAACTCAGAAGCGTCCATCCTGGACGAGGCAGGGAACTCAGAAGCGTCCATCCTGGACGAGGCAGGGAACTCAGAAGCGTCCATCCTGAACGAGGCAGGGAACTCTGCGGGTTCGGAAGCAGCCACCGGTGCGGACGAGCAATGCACAGCCCAGACACACAGCAGAGCAGAAGCCACAACTGGCAGAGCTGATTCCAAGGACAATTCCTCAGGAACGGATGCCACCGGACTGGGTACCATGGAGACTGGAAGTTCTGGGCTGGAGACCCTCTTGGGAGCAGATTCTAATGAGGCAGCCATCTTGCGAGTGGCGGCCATGACGGCTGGAGACTCTGGCTTGGCGGCCATGACGGCTGGAGACTCTGGCTTGGCGGCCATGACGGCTGGAGACTCTGGCTTGGCGGCCATGACGGCTGGAGACTCTGGCTTGGCGGCCATGACGGCTGGAGACTCTGGCTTGGCGGCCATGACGGCTGGAGACTCTGGCTTGGCGGCCATGACGGCTGGAGACTCTGGCTTGGCGGCCATGACGGCTGGAGACTCTGGCTTGGCGGCCATGACGGCTGGAGACTCTGGCTTGGCGGCCATGACGGCTGGAGACTCTGGCTTGGCGGCCATGACGGCTGGAGACTCTGGCTTGGCGGCCATGACGGCTGGAGACTCTGGCTTGGCGGCCATGACGGCTGGAGACTCTGGCTTGGCGGCCATGACGGCTGGAGACTCTGGCTTGGCGGCCATGACGGCTGGAGACTCTGGCTTGGCGGCCATGACGGCTGGAGACTCTGGCTTGGCGGCCATGACGGCTGGAGACTCTGGCTTGGCGGCCATGACGGCTGGAGACTCTGGCTTGGCGGCCATGACGGCTGGAGACTCTGGCTTGGCGGCCATGACGGCTGGAGACTCTGGCTTGGCGGCCATGACGGCTGGAGACTCTGGCTTGGCGGCCATGACGGCTGGAGACTCTGGCTTGGCGGCCATGACGGCTGGAGACTCTGGCTTGGCGGCCATGACGGCTGGAGACTCTGGTTTGGCGGCCATGATGGCTGGAGACTCTGGTTTGGCGGCCATGACGGCTGGACTAGCCACCATCACCACAGGTTTACCGCCCCCCCAAAATTTGTTAAGGGGCAGTCCCCTCCTCTACTTCGCCCACGGTGACGGGGGAGCCACAGAACCGCAGCACAAAGTCAATGAATTTGGCTAAAGTCCAGTTTGGGTCCTACTCAGGTAAATTGAATTAATTCCTGGTCAAGGTCACTCCAAAAACATTCCTTAATCCTCTCCTCCTCGCCAGGCATGAATTGACTATACCACAGGAATCTGTCTGTATAATCCTCTATGCTGTGGCCATTTTGATAATCCTGCATAGTATGCTAAAGGTATCACCACAAGTACCTGTTGCAGTTTTCCAATGGTTGGTCTCAGCTGCTTGATCCATATTTTGGCGAAGTCTTCTGTCACAAACTGCTCTGAGGCTTGACAGGTTGAGGATCTAAATGCAGCTTTATTAAAAGGAGAACAGGTACAAACAGGCAATAAATTCAAGGCAGGCAGCAAACAATCAGAAACAAGGTCACAGGCAATGGTCGAGGCAGGCAGCAAAGGTTCACACAAGACAGGAGTACAGTCCAAGGTCCAAACACAGTGTAATCCAATAAAATAAGAGAATGCTCAGAAATGCAGTTGACACAAACAAGACTTCGCCATGATGGAAACAACAAACCAGGCTTATGTAGACAGAATTAATCAGGTTAACTATACACAGGTGAATGTAGTCATAGATAATAAATCCTGCAGTGGATTATGGGAAATGTAGTGTGAGATGGCAGTCCATGTGATGAAAGGAGTGCCCTCTAGTGGATTTGAGAGGGCACTGCAGCTGATGACTGTGACAGTCTGCAACAGGTGCCTACTGTACACATGCCAGAGAGACCACCAAAGCGGGCAGCACAGGGTGGGACAGGGCCTTATGATTATCACAGTGTCTATTCAGTTAAACGCAAAAATGCTTACTGTCCACTCAAGTGGACATTTGAAAATCTCTGTTAAAAAACCATGTATAAAAAACAAAAAGTTTTAAATCTTATTTTTCATGTTATTGAAGGAGAGCCCACATTTACATAATTGATTCTTGCTTTATGCAATAAAACATACCACAATTTGACTTGCTATTAGTTGATAATAGCAATGTCTTTTTTATTATTAATCAAAGATATTAAAATATTGCATTTTTTAGTAATAAATGTTAAACTTGAACAAATTTTGAAATATTTGTTTTTATTAATTATTTTATATATTGTTACATTAAAGAACTTTTTAGCCAGTTTCCAACACATTCTCACTCCCAGCTCGTCACATTTTGAAGCTTGGTCAGTGCCCCTCTGTGTCACGTTTCAATGCACAGGGCAACCTTTTGCATCAGTTTTCGATGTGCGGGGTACTGCATTGCTTTCAATGACAAAACCGGCATCAATACACATGAGATCAGATTGCTTTTTTTACAGTTATTATGAAATAATAGACTGGTGTATAATTTTACAGTGACATGTATGGGGTATGAATTTCAATTTAAACAGCTAGGATAACTGTTTTTTCCATTACACTCCTGTTCCTGTTGCACTTCCTGTTCCTGTTGCTGGTCCTACTAAATATAAGTTCTACCAATAGATAATCACTAAAGATAATGCTAAAGAGGTGTGTGAGCTTGCAAAAATGGTCAGACACTGCAATATGCTCTGGTCCCCTCCCTGCTTATTGGGGTGATGAGACATATAGTAGATTATTATCATTGCATGGCTGGATGTCTAAGTGGTGCCCACAGAATAACACAGGTTTTATAGACAATTGGAAGTGTTTTTAGAGCAGACCTGGCCTGTTAAAGGGAGATGGTCTTCATCCCTCCTGTGAAGGAGCCGCTCTCCTCTTTAGAAATCTTACCAATAGTCTTAAGCCGAAGGCATACTTGACTTTCCGCGTCCGTGTCCGTCTCGCGCACAAATGCTCCCGCACAGCTTCCTGCGCATACTCATCATCACGGATTTAGCGCGGATGTCCGAGGGCAGCGCTGAGTCGCGTCATTTACAGACCCACTGCAAATTAATGATTGAGGAAGTGTTTTTGCCACTGCAAACAATCCGAGCAAACAGCAAGACAACAAGAACAACAACCAAACAGTATGGAGAAGGATAAGCTTCTAAGCTTACTGTTCTTGGTTTCAGCGTGTTACTTTTGTATCATTCTTCTTCAACAATGACACACTGCGCACTTTCTGTGTGTGTATTAACCTCTAGTGGACTAGGGCGTTTTTTTCACGCATGCGCTGTTGTACGCGGCACGTCCACGCGGTCTCAAAAAATGGGCTGCACGCAGACGGACGGACCATACTTCCTCCTTTAATAGTTCCAATGTCTGACTATCTGTGGCCCAGGCCAGGAAGCAGACAGACTGGCTTAACCATCCGCCTGCTAGCTGCCATGACATGTCACCAAGCTCACTTAGCTCAATTAGCTCACTTAAAACCCATTACTCGGTATCATCGACTTATAATATAACGACTGTGTCTGTTCCCCGAACCAACAAATACAAATCACATTTGAAATTATCACAAACAAATCTTATCATTATTAAATTACATGATGACATTTCTATAACGGAGGAAATTCAAGTAATGGTCGTTAATCTGATGCTATCAGATTGAAAAAGGATATTTATGAAATATATTCTCATTTATTCTGGCTACTATTTACAGACAAAAAAATATAAAGTAATTTTTCCTACTATGGTAGTCAATGGGGGCCAAATCTGTCTGGTTATAAGCATTCTTCCAAATATATTTTTCTGTGTTCATCAGAACAAAGAAATGTGTACAGATTTGGAGCAATTCGAAAGTGAGTAAATGATGACAGAATTTTCATTTTTTGGGTGAAGTATCCCTTTAAAGTGACAAACGATCATGATGTCATCTCTCTTTTAATACTACTGGACGTTATGGGACTTACTGGACCGCTTTTGGTACTATAGATCACACCATTCTTATAGATAGACTAATAAACTATGTTGGCATTGGTGGTCAGGCATTAGCCTGGTTTAAGTCCTATTTGTCCAATCGCTTCCACTTTGTTTATGTAAATGATGAAATGTCACATAAGTCTCGGGTTAACTTTGGAGTGCCACAGGGATCAGTTTTAGAATCTTAGAAAAATCTCTAAACTGCGGCCAATTCTTTGTGCTTTAGATGCGGAGAAAATTATTGAATAAACTTCAACTGGTTCAAAATGCAGTAGATAGAGTGCTCACTGGATAAAAGAAATTTGACATAAGCCCGATAATTTTATCACTGCACTGGCTGCCTATTAAAGGAGCCATTCTTTTGCTGTTTTGAAGCTTTGATTATGTTTTTTGGGTGTTTAACAATGGATGTTCATGTGTCTAGTTTAAAAAAACTCTTTATATTTCACATATTTAAAGTCTATTGTTCACCGCTGTCCCTCTTCTAACAAAACGACTGGATTTCTTCCGGCCTATATAAAATCCCTCCTTCCGAAACGCTCTGATTGGTAAAGCTGACCAGGTTTGTCGTGATTGGTTTGCCGCTTAGAGCATGTGTCTGAAGATGTCCCACCCATACCATATCAGTGAGCTTACGCTTCTCAGGCTGTTGTGATTGGTCGGTCCCCCTCTCAGTGCACGTGTATTCATAAGCTTTGGCTTTCAGCAATAAACAGTAACAATGGCGTCAACTTCACTTCATCAGTTAAACACATGCGGATCGATCGAAGTGTAATGGAGGTCTGCTAGTGCATGTGCAAACCTCAATCTTTGTTAGAGATCACAATTTTGTTTCCTACTATGGCGAGGGAAACGACACCGGACCGATTGGTTCAGACCGGTTATATTAATTAACACTAATAACAGAAGCATTAATTTTGCCTTTTTATATTGGACCTAAGTTGGATAATAAAACAAGCAGATTGACTAGGAGAAATTTGCAAGCAGGACTTCAAAGTACGTTTCTTAGAAGTGTTTTAGAGGTATGCGCATAGACACACACACATACATAATATCAGTGTATTACACAGAACAGCTTTCACAGCCGATGTTAAAGTCATGGAAGCTGTTATTTGACCTTTGGTTATCTTAGATTGTGTGTAGCGGAATTCTTATTACCAGCTGTAGGACTGTGATGAAAGTGAAAGTAATTAATTGCTTACCTTTTGCTCAGTCAAATGTTTACAATATCTGATAACCAAACACTACTCTAAGGAAGGCCTCGCCCCTTTTTTGGTGTATTCCTTTGGGCGGAGGTTTTTCAAAAACTCAGAATAGTGACATCATTTACCCGGGAAGTATATGGCTGTAGTCCGATTCCAGCTGTTCTCTGAAGTCCTTAAAAAGTGAATTCTGTTAAAGACAATATCTCGCTTGGCATTGATCTCTCTGGTGTATTTTGAGCTGAAACTTCAAAGACACATTCTGTGGACCCTTAAGATTTATATTACACTTGTGTAAAATTAGAAAAAAGCTCCCCTTTAAAAAGAAAAAAATTGGCACATGGTTTGTCTTAAAGCACGTTAAAAACAGCACATAAACATATACAAAACATTAAAAACCACAGGGGGGTCTTTAGAGGTTTATCTCTAAACAGCAGCTTCTCTATCAAAAAATATAACAATAATAATAAGGAAATGCTGAGATGTACATAATCCTTCAATGAATGGTTTTTAGTTATTCAAAGGGTCTGGTTCTCACGTTAAAGGTCTGCATGTGTATGTCCTCTATGTTTACCCATATTTCCCTGTCAGGGCCAACAACTACACAGTTGTTTACAGAGCCCATACTGACCAAACAGAGAGCATTTGCTTTGGGTTTAGTGCTGTTGTGACCAGAAACACAGTATCTGTGTCCATTTGGCACACCCCTGTTCATGCTCCAGTGATCAGCTCAGCTGGATTTTCCTCCCTGTTCATGATATGCCTCAGTAATCGCCAGACCTGTTTGGCTCATCACATTGTCACGATCTCATTGTTCAATGGTCAAATCAAAGCTTTACTCTGCTATGATTATATTTCCTAAAAGCATCATGGTTATCACTTCTGGAATAAAACTTAGACGTGTTTCACGCCAGGGTTGTGCACAATTAAGAATTGAAATTGCAAACAGGAAGCTGAATTGCAATTCAAATTGCAAAAAAAAATTGCAGGAAGAATAATTCAAAAGAAATTCACGATACATAGTGTATTTAACAATGAAGCTTTACAGTATATATTACAACATGAATTTCGTACAGATATTATTGTATGGACTTTATGTACACAATACTTTATTATAGTAAATAGGCCTATTTTTTAACATACTCTATAAAACAGATCATTAAAATTGTAATAACTTTCAAATTGTGGAAAATGATAGGATAGCACTTCATTTCCCAGAATACCTTGCTGTATCCAAGTTTTCAAAATGGTTGCCCAAACATTTGAGGAACTGTTGACCATTAGATGCAACAATGTTACCCTGTAAAGTTATCACGATCAGGGGAAGCAGAACCCAGGCGCAGGCAGTCAAAGGGTTAAACAGAGAAGTTTTCATTTTTTAATAAAAACAAAAACCCACGGATGGGGAGAACACGACAAACCAAAACAAGAATACAAACTAAAACTTCCCACAAGGGGGAAAAACAAAACAAGGTCTTGGAATAATAAGTAATAAATCCACAGAAAACAGGAACAAGGAAAACCAGTACACGAGGGCAGGGTGAGGTAAGGTAAATGCAGTTGGTAGAAACAATGAACCGACACGGGACACAAAGAACAGGTGCTCTAAATAGGGGAACACTAATGAGGGATGATTACACAGGGAGAGTGAAGGGCAGGTGACTGGGATCAAACACTAAGGGTAAGCTAACGCGGGAACGAGAGGGCGGGACTTAGAGACGAGACACCGGAGAGAATGCACATTATCTTGAGGCCGACAATGTTTCTCTCCACACAGAACAAGAGGCTCTGCCATGGTTCTGCCACAAGACCAAGAAAGACATGACAAGAGGCAGAACCATGACAGAAGCCCCCCCACCAAGGGGCAGACTAGCGAGATGACAGACTGGGTAACAGACAACATCCAACAAAACATAGTAAAATTTAACAAGGGCAAACAGGCAATACCAATGTCAGGGTTGGATCAGTAAAAATGACAAACAAGGGGGGGTGGGAGAACAACAGAGTCTGGGGGGGGAGTCCAAAGGGGTTTGGGCTAGGTGGGGAGTCTTGGTTCGGGGGGGCGCTCGGGAGCGTGGAGTCCGGGGGGACTTGTCAGAGGCAGGTTTGGCTGCCGGCCGGAGTGCCGGTAGGACCGGACAGGGTACCGAACTGGAGGCAGGGCTGGGTGCCAGCTGAGTCACCGGCTGGAAGGCCGGTTGGACAGGACTGGGTATCGGCGGGATAGGATAAGGTGTCGGTGGCTGGGCAGCGCTCTCCGGCGGCTGGATCCGCCGGATGGGGTACCGACTGGATCACCGGCTGGGGTGCCGACTGGACAGGACAGGGTGCTGGCTGGACAGCACTGGGTGCCGGCTGTACTGCCGACTTGGACGCTGGCTGGATCACCGTACTGGATGCCAGCTGAATCATCGGACTGGATGCCGGCTGGACTGCCGGCTGAGGAACTGGAACGGGAGCCTGGGCAGGACTGGACGCTGGCTGGGTTGGGAGCCGCGACCCCCTCCTCGGCTTCTTCTGCCTGGACTGGCCCACTGGACACGTGGCCGGCTGAAGGGAGGCGACGGGAGGATGTGGCTAGCTCCGTGCTGGAGGAGTCTGACAGGGAGTCTCACGACTCCCTGCATCCCCGCCTGCCACGGAGGCTCGCTGGTGGTGGAGAGGCTGCCAAGGGTGAGGCTCTGAGGGTCCCTGAGGCCAGCGTTAAAAAGCACCTCGAGTTCCTCCTCCCCAAAGACCACCTCCTCTGCAGCCTCCAGGAACCTGTCGGTGTAGACATTCAAGTCGGAGTCCCGCTGGCGAAGACTGCAGAGGAGGTGAGCCTGGTGGGATCGCTCTGCCTCCATGCTGCCTGCTGGGTTCAATCGTGGTCGGTTCATTCTGTCACGATCGGGGGAAGCAGAACCCAGGCAGTCAAAGGGTTAAACAGAAGTTTATTAAAAAATGAAAAAACAAAAAACACGATGGGGAGAGCACGACAAACCAAGACAAGAATACAAACTAAAAGCTCCCACAAGAGGGCAAAACAAAACAAGGTCTTAATAATAATAAATAATAAGTCCACAGAAAACAGGAACAAGGTATCCGGACCACGAGGGCAAGGTAAGGAGAGGTAAACATACACTGAGATGAACAATGAACCAACACGGGACAGAAAGAAAAGGGACTCTAAATAGGGGAACACTAACGAGGGATGATTACACAGGGAGGGTGACGGGCAGGTGACTGGGATCAAACACTAAGGGGAAGCTAACGAGGGAACGAGAGGGCGGGACTTAGATACTAGACACTGGAGATAACGCACATTATGTCGAGGCCGACAATAATATGTTTCTCTCCAGACAGAACAAGAGGCTCTGCCACAAGACCAAGAAAGAGACGACAAGAAGAGGCAGAACCATGAAAATAGTACTTTAATAAATGATAATTGCATTTACCAAAACATTGTTTCATTTGATTACTTTGAAATGAAGATATTGCTAATTATTCAAAATTAAGTGAATGTATGCTTATTGTTAGTGTCTGTACTTCCATTAGGAAGAAAAATGCATGTTAAACGTATCACATTCTCACTGATATGTGATAAAAATGAATTTCTCTGAATTGTAATGAATTCAATTCCACTTCCTATAATTCAAATTCAATTCAACATCCTGTAGGGTGGAGTCAATTCAAATTCATTCAATTAATTTAATTGAATTAAATTCTGAAATTCTGAATTTTGCACAGCCCTGTTTCACGCCATTGAAATTGTTGGACAACAAGCTGGAGGAAGCAGTCTGATTACAGCATGTCTTATTCACAATCACAATCAATCTGACGCAGTATGTAAATGTCATTCGCTGAAAGTGCAGCTTGGATGGTCCATCAAATCTAAGATTAATCAAATGATTCCCAATGCATTAGACATTTTATGGCTGTGGATTAGAATAATGGCCCAGTGTTGTTTCAGTGAAAGTGTAAGAGGCTATATTTAAGATTATTTGAATAAGCTCCTGTGGAAAGAGCCATCCAAAACCCACATGATCTTATCATTTCTGACTATGTGAGAATGGCTGTCTCAGCATAGACGGATCATTTTATTACATTACTTTACAGACCATGACTATCAATACTAGCCATTAAATTATATAGCACTATAGAGACTTGGCATCAAATAATCACATAACAAAAATAAATATATTTTAAAGCATCAATATTTCATCTTCATTGGTCTGCCTTTGCCTAAAATTCTTTACAGTGAAAATGTTTGCCTGACACATCGGTATGGAAATAACTTGAATGTATCTATGAATTCCAGTTTGAGCTATGCAATATTACAGTTTATAAATATATGAAGAAATACAAAATAAATACAAATAATAAAATATATTATGCATTCCTATTTAAAATGTACAGAAAACATTCAAAAGAACTGCTGATTTATGTTTATTTGAGGTTTAACACTTGTCATTAAAATATGTTAGTTTTAAAATAAAAGCATCCGTATAATAGTTTTATGACATTTTACAACAGCATTTATAAACACATTGGCAAACATTATATAACGCTTAAAAATCAGTAGTTCACAAATTAAAAAATATATTTAGTAAATTACGAAACTGCATTGATGTCTTTATTAAAAAAGGAGCTCTTAAGAGTTCAAATTAACATCACAGTCTACTCTAAAATACATGGAAATAATAATCTAACCATCTCTCGTTTAACCTCTCACATTATGTAAAGCATTTTAACATCAAATCTTCTGGTCTAATCTCCCATAATGCTTGATTCGATCATTGTCAATGTCATTTGGTCGCATCTCCCCCGCCTCTTTCAAAACACTTTAGCTTCCCATAAGAGCGAGTAAGAACAAGCACAACCGCACTGAAGAACTCCAGCAAGACTTTACACACAAAGCTTCACGGTGCACGCATACAAGTCCTGTGATCACACAGCTCCTCTCGCACACTTGAGTTATGGGATGTGCCACTAATACCAGTTGACAAGTGCACACTTGGATAGAGTGTGTATACAACATGGCTTGGTTACGCACATGTTTTGTGTTGTCTTGGTAAGAAAGAAAGAGTTTTAACCGACTTCGAATGTGTGTTTAATTTTCTGCTATGTTTGCGTGTTTTTTCTACTTTGCTTATTCGTGTGTGAAAGTCGTAATTAAGTTATGCGTTTGTTTACAGTGTTGGACAGGTGTTGGCAAATCCACCAGCCGAGACGCGAATCTATTTGGATAACATTACCCGCATTTTGGATAGATTATTAGATGGATATGACAACAGAATCCGGCCGGGATTTGGAGGTACTGTAAATAGACACTTATGAAATCACTTAACATGAGTTACTTTAGGCAGTTTTGTGCAATTGTTAGATTAATTAAGAGCTGCTTCAATAAACTATTCATGAGCATTAGTTTGCACAATTTAACCCGTAAATGTTTTTTATTGAAACTGTTTTTTTCTCTGCGTTTTCTTCTCTGAAGTACTTTAATTGTATTGAATGTGCATTACTTAAACTTAGTTTGTCTTATTTTTAACGTGTTTTTCATATTATTTTGTTTGTAAATAAAATATTGTAGGTCCTGTCACAGAGGTCAAAACTGACATCTTTGTCACTAGCTTTGGTCCTGTATCTGATGTTGAAATGGTATGTGAGTAGAAACAATATTTGTATGTACATGCATATAAACACAAACAAATGCACTGTAATGTTTTCTGTGCCCACTGCCTCTAGTCATGTTGATGCAGGGCTTCATTATTCTGACATTTGGGCGGGATGTCATTATAGCAGTTTAGGGATTTTAATCTGGTTGACAATCCCTGACAGTGAGGGTCCCAGTTGAGCTTTCTTTCCTCTGTTACACCACACTATTTTTCCATAGTGTCCAAAGCCGCCTCGCTTGCCATGTGATATACTGTGACAATCTGAAAGACAGTGTAGATAAGTCACTGCCAAGATTAGTGGAGAAAAAATATAAAAATACCATTCCTGAGTGAATGCATACCAGCCGAAACAGATTCATGGCCGATGACACATTTCTGACGTGTTTGCTGTCAAAAAATCATTGTGGGTGTCTTCTGCTGTATATTATCACATGTTTGAAATGTGATAACGTAGTTGTGAAGTTATAAAGTATGGCACGTATTTGTTCATTGAGTAATACACATATTCTTATGTTTTGAAAATTCTCAGGAATATACAATGGATGTGTTTTTTCGGCAAACGTGGATTGATGACAGGCTGAAATTTGAGGGCCCGATTGAGATCTTACGTCTCAACAACCTAATGGTCAGCAAGATCTGGACACCAGACACATTCTTCCGAAATGGCAAACGCTCTATTTCACACAACATGACCACTCCCAACAAGCTGTTTCGCATCATGCAGAACGGAACTATCTTGTACACTATGAGGTGAGCTGCATGCCAAAGCATTTGCTTTCCAAGTCAAAGATGGACTGCACACTCCTGTTAAAAATGGCATAAGATTAGATAAATGTCTGTTTCTTATTCGGCACTTCAAATAATATTTTGTACATTTGATTGTAAACTGTAAAAATACCACATGCTAGTGAGCTGTTAAATAGAAAGACGAACATGCAATACTATAGAGACAAAAATTTCCTTTGCAATGTTTTAATTAAAGATGCAACCTTTTATTTTTTTAGGTTGACCATTAATGCAGAATGCCCCATGCGACTGATAAACTTTCCAATGGATGGGCATACTTGCCCTTTGAAATTTGGTAGCTGTAAGTCTGTTCAAACATTGTATAACCTTTGACACTTAAAGTACATTTTAAAGGGGTCATATGGCACGCACACATGTTTTTCTATGTCTTTGGTGTGTTATAAGTTGCCCATGCATGTATTAGAGACGTACAATTGCAAAAATGTAAGTGTCGGAACAAAAGATGCATTCTATCTAAAAGCGAATGCTCACCCAGACCTGCCTGAAACACCTCGTGTAACCACAACCCCACAAATCCACGTCAGTTTGTGGTATGAGTTGACTAAGATTGCCAAAATATATACGCAAGTCAGTTCTGTCAGTACAATTGCTTTGAAATCTGATGTTCCAAATATGGTAAGAGGCGTTACATTTCCGTTACACGCTTGCAGTATTCGACCAATCACTACGCACTGGTTAACTGGCCAATCATAGCACATCTCGCTTTTTTAGATCAATGAGTTTTGTTAAAAATCTGCACGTTCAGAGAGGCGGGGCAAAGAGGAGATACAAACAAGAACGGTATGTGGAAAATACAGCATTTTTTAAACTTAAATCGTGTATACACATTGCATTACATCTAAAACAAACAATAATATTCGTTTTAGCCGTGTCATATAACTCCTTTAAACCAGTTGAGTGACTGGGGTGTTAAAATATGGCACACCTTTAGTATTCCTTTTAAATGGATTTATTGGTATATCTGATCCTAGTTTTGTGATTTTGTGCCCCATATGCTGTAGATGCCTATCCTATGAGCGAGATTGTATACACATGGAAGAAAGGGCCGTTGTTTTCAGTGGAAGTACCGCAGGAGAGCTCCAGTCTTCTACAGTATGATCTCATTGGACAGACAGTGTCTAGTGAGCGTCTAAAGTCAAATACAGGTATACTTTCAAATGTTTGACGGTGGTTTTCTTGTAGTGTATGCTCTAATTTTTATTTACATTACATTTATTTATTTTACATTTTCCTAATGTGAGTACATTTTTTCAGTTGAACTTTTATATTATTTTGGTTTGCACATGTAAAAATCTTTCATGCATTTCCACAGTACAGTTTCTGGAGTGTGTACAGCAAGCTTGTTTGAATGTCATGGCTCTCCTGTGTCCCACTCTTGCAGGTGAATACATTGTTATGACTGTCTACTTCCACCTGCAGAGGAAGATGGGTTTCTTCTTGATCCAAACATACATCCCATGCTTTATGACAGTTATTCTGTCACAGGTTTCTTTCTGGATCAACAAAGAGTCAGTACCTGCCAGAACAGTATTTGGTAAGCAAATGTTGCTTAACGTATAGAGTCTTTTCCTATCCCAGCATAATTTACAGAGAAAACCATAAGCAAGCCTTTTGTACAACCTGTTTGATCAGTCAATAGATGGTGGGTTAGTGTTTGGGAAAACATGCATCATTTTGCAGATGCTATTTGGTGCAGATATTGGCAAGTGAATCTCACATTTTGAATGATTATCTGTTGTACTTGATTGTGTATAACAATAACTTAGAAGTGCTGAACACTGTACTAAAGTTGTTTTTAAAATGACTACAATGAACACAAATTTGATGTCTGAGAACTGATGTCTGAAGTCACAGGCTCTATTTCACGTTTATTGTTGCCTAAACTGCCTATGTAGTTAGTATTCTGAGATCGTACCGAGAATTTTCCAAAAGTTAGCTAATGACATTTTTTTGCCTTTTCAAATTTAAACGGTCTAATTTGACCCAATAAGGCAGCCACATCCTTTGTAAAGATAGCAATTTCTGAATTACCATTTTACTCTTTGTAAGAGTAATTTTACAAAGAGTAAAATGCAAATTTTACAAAAAATTCTCTCAAATAAGGCTTATTAGATTATCGTGTACTGCGCTTGGAATTGGAACAAGCTTTGAACACTCACCGGATATTCAGCCAATTCATCCACGCTGAAACAGATCTATTAAAAAAAAGTGTTGTGAATTGCTAGACTGATACTGAAAGTTCCTATTTAAAGAGCGCCAGCATAAATATTAATCTGAGTCTGTCTTCATCTAAACAAGAGGAGCACAAATGAATTGGCTAATCATTCATTTAGAACTGGTGAGATGATGCACATTTCTGTGAATTTTTTAATACAGATCTCCATTCTGCTTCATTATCCTAATGCACGCTTCTTGGCAGCTCTTATTGATGGTCCTAAATCACTTAAATTGTTTTGGCCACTGTTTTGTGGTGGTGTGATATAAAAGCACACATACTGAGAGTTTCTTCCCTGCTTTCCTTGGTTTGTTCTCTTTTTTTATAAGATTTGTTTTCTTTGTGACACAGAAACATGCTCAGAGTAAAATATCTCTCAGATGTTTCTCTTTCATAGCTCAGGAGATTTTATGGTGTTTTTATGTAATTTGAGAATTGTTTGAGGTTCTCTTGAGCCCCTGAGTGTGCCATTCTTGAGATTTCTTCTCAGCTTTCAGTGGAGCCGTATATACAGTATTTCTGAAGAAATATCAGAGGTGCGGGAACTATCTCAGCTCTTGCCAGTTGGTTGCTTGCCAATGAATCTCATTGCTCTCTAGGAGAAACAATTGAGGTATTAAAGAGATCTCATCATTTTATGGATGGACAGCACTAAAACTGCGTTCACTTTCAGTCGAGGGAAGTTTTAAGATTAGCTTGAAAGGGCTTTTTTGAAGTCTAGTGTTGTGATCTATTTCCTGAGAAACAAAAGAACTGCTAACTTTTACTTTGCCTTCCTCATGGTTTTGTGTTATTTTTGCTTGATTAATTCGGTAGGCCTGAATGAAGCATCTGTCTCTGTGGACTCCCGCTTGTGTTTGGATGGGCCCATTAGAATGAGCTTATTGGGCAATTAGGAGTGTATCAATCTATAAACTTGAGCGGACGTTTTTCTATTTATGAAAAATACATCAGCAGAAAACAATTAAAGCTCTCGCCAGCTGTCAAAGCCCATTTGCATAAGGGAGTGAAAGCTTTTGGAATCATGATTGTCTTTAGGTCCTGGAATGGGTTATATATGAGTTTATACCATGGTCTGTTTGAATACTCGATTCTGATTGGCTGGAAGGTGTGCATTAAAACCGTTTAATGCACGGGTAGTTCCCGTCAGTTTGATAAACATTTGAAATTAACTGACAAAAATAATTGTCATTTTAACCTGTCTGATCAAAAATTGTACTGGAAACATCCGTAACAGCTTTAATTTGGCAAATGACCATGGTATAAGCGGGATAATCCACGGCTAGCCTTGCATTAAAGGATTTTAATGCACTTCGCGCAATGCGTCGGGTGGTTCTTGGCCTCCACGTCGTACATTAAAGTCCTTTAATGTACGGCTAGCCGTGGATTATCCCTTGCTTATAATTTAACCAACTAAAGTTTTGGTCGCTGCACATGTGCACGGCCACATACTTCTGACGTTGCTCTCACACAGACAAAAACCTTAAATCCTTAATTAACTGACAGTCTTGCATTGTCATGTTTGATACATTCACTCACAATGCTGTTAGCCAAAAATAAACCAATACTTCTCTGTGGATAACACAGACACTTTCTCAGGGTAAAATTGTTCTGAAGTTTCTCTTTTAAAACCCAGGACTTCTCGGTTCTGATTTGTTTAAATATCAACTTGCATGTTTCTCCTAAAATTGCTTAGGAGAAATAGATTGAAATAAGAATAGTTTTAAATACATAGATCTATATTATTTTGTGCAGCTAAAATAATGGTATTGGGTAATCTGATGTGAAATATTTGCTTTCATGTTTAATGTTTCAATTTCAACATTATTCGCAAAATTGACAATTGACAATTGCACACGTACTAACACACATAGACATAGACACACACACACGGACGCGTACGCACACACACACACGTACACAGACAAGTACACACGCACGCATGCACACACACACACACACACACACACACACACACGCACGCACGCACAGCACGCACACACACACACACACGCACAGTGAGAGCACACATTTAAGATAAAGGAGAGAGAAGCACAGGTCAAATATAACAGACTATAAATTCCTATATGCAATATTAATTAAGTAAAACTTTAAAATTCTAAAGCAGCCCCCCCGGCCAGGCAAATAGTGCAAAAAACAGTATGCAAATGGTGGCGAGGAACCCAAAAATCTAATCGAGAAAAAAAACCTCAGGAGAACCCAGGCCCAACAAGTACAAATAAATACATTTACTAATAAGGTATTGAAATTTTGTGGTGAAGATGTGTCAAGCGACCGCGTCCTTCTTTATCCAGCTCTATCATCTCTATCAGCTCTACCATCTCTATCAAACTTGGAACAATGAGACAAGACTGGCTGAGAGTAGAGTACTGTTATACACTCTTTGATGCAACAAGTACATCAGTTGTGTTTTTGGTTCCGGTTGATCTAACTAATGCAGCCTAAACCCTGAGAGGATTTATCAGGGCTCTAGACTAACTTTTTGCACTGGTTGCACTGGTGCGCCGACCTTTTTTTCTTTGGTGCACCAGCACAAAAGTTAGGTGCACCCAAATTTTTGACTGCATCACATTTAACACCACATTTTTACCAGTTCACTTTTTTTTAAATCGCTGTCCATATAGGCAAAATTGACTTGTAAATGATTAACTAACAATCTGGTCAACATAAAGTTCTTTATTTGAAGCACAATTCTACAAGAAAGGTAACTTACTGAAGAAGTGTTGATGCTTAAAGTGCTTCACTGAACTGAAATTTAAACTTAATTTGACATAACCTGGGAGGTTGATGGCTCCGTGTCAGAGCATTGCTTATGATTTTCGGACGGATCAGGCCTTAACTTAACATTATTCACGAAAAAGTTGTCAATCGTTCTTTTCATATTCTCTCATCACCCGCGGCTACATCCAGTCTGTTTAACTGACGGGCCTATAGGCTACTCACCTCTGTCTGACTGCAGCACACGCATTTTCACATGTACACACACCAGAGGTTGCGCTAGACTTTTTTATTGTCCGTCATTTTGACTGACAGGCTCGTAAAAAATCCATCATAATCTATTATTACCCGTCACTATGGTGCAAGGTGGCGTTAGGTGGTAATTAGTATGTTCGTGACGTCATCACGCTGTACTTGCTGTGCTTGAGTCTATAAAACTACTGTACAAAATCGTTTGAATAAAACGAAAGTAAGGAAAATGGTGCGGGCACACTTAAAGAATGAGAGCTCTGCCATTATCACTACACAAGGAGCAAACATTACAGACAACAAATAATAAGCAGTGAAGCAAGTTGTACGTTGTTTATCATGTGCATAGTGTCTGGACTTTTGATCATCCCTTGTATGTTTTGCGATAACTCCCGGTGCTGCAGATGTGGAGCTCTGTCATCTCACGAAAACATTGTATAAAAAAACTTTGCATGCCGTAGTTTACACAGGACTGGTGGGAAATGTGCATTGATACTCCTTCATTCTTCATGTTATGTATGTAGTTTACTTTGATAGGTGAACTGTCTTTCCCACGTCCCAGCACGACATCCGACGGGTTTTCTCAGATCGCATCACATATGTCTAGTCAGTAACTGACAGGTGAAAACATGCGCGTCCCTTCGTGAGCATATCACGCTCTAATGAAGGGAAACGTCTTGTTTACGGATGTAACCTCAGTTCCCTGATGGAGGGAAAGAGACGTTGTGTCGAGCCGACATATGGGGTTCGCTCTTGAGTACCTATCAACTTCTGACTAGTTTAGAAAAGGCCAATGAAATTGGAGAATGACATTTGCATGCCGGACTCCGCCCCCGGAAATCCGGGTATAAAAGGGAGACTGCGTGCTGCATTCATTCATCTTTTGGTCTGAGGAGCCTTAGCATCCCTCGACCGCTGCGGCGGGCGGCCAGCATTGTGGCAAGAAGGACACAATGTCTTGTTCCCTCCATCAGGTAACTGAGGTTACATCCGTAACCAAGACGTTCCCTTTCTGTCGGTCTTTCGACGTTGTGTCGAGCCGACAGATGGGGTTCCTATGGAAAAAGCCACAGCGCTGTGCCGCGTCACAATCTCCAGGGGACTGGCCTGGGCGAGTCAAATGAGCGCCAGCGCAAAATTGTAACCGTCCAGTGGAGAGGTAGGGGGTCCCAGAGCTTTTGAAGAAAGGTGGGAAGCCCCTGCCACCGGCCGTCACGGGCAGAGGCCTTGATTCTCTTACAGCGAGAAGCCGCCCGGCACCATAAGGGCCACTGGGTAAGCATTATTTCCCCTGGGGAAAAACGCTACAGAGACCACTACCTCTGTAGGGAGGAATTAGTGGAGACACCAACATGGTCTCACCATCAGGGGAGAGCACGTGCTTGCCCCGCACGAGAGGTTGTAACCTCCTCAGTGCAAGTAGCACAGCCCACAACTCTAGGCACTTGATATGCCAACGCAGGCGGGGGCCCGTCCACCGCCCCGACACTGCGTGCCCGTTGCACACGGCACCCCAACCCTGCAGGGAGGCATCCGTCGTCACCACGACGTGTCTTGACACCTGCCCTAGGGGGACTCCTGTCCGCAAAAAGGTCATAGAAGACCAGGGGGTTAGGGTGCATCGGCAGACAGGCGTGATGACCATACGCCTGCTGCCGGTGTGCCACGCTCTCCAAGGAACCCGACTCTTTAGCCAGTGTTGGAGCGGTTGCATGTGTATAAACCCGAGGCGGACCACCCCCGCCGAGGATGCCATGTATCCCAGGAGCCTCTGAAATTGTTTCAGGGGGACCGCTGACTGCCTGAGAACCTCCAGGCAGTTCAACACTGACTGGGCATGCTCTGTAGTCACTGTCATGGAGACCGAGTCGAGTTCCATACTGGAAAGAGGATGCTCTGCACGGGGGAAAGCTTGCTCTTTTCCCAGTTGACCTGTAGCCCCAACCGACAGACGTCAGGATGCGCTTCTGCTTGATCCTCCTGAACGGCAGCTTGTGTAGGTGCTTGTTCAGGGCACGCAGATCTCGGATGGGGTGCAGCCCCCCGCCTTTCTTGGGAAAATGAAGTACGGGCTGTAAAACCCGTTGAACATCTCGGCTGGTAGGACGGGCTCGATCGCTCCCTTCGCCAGAAGGGTGGCAACCTCGGCCCAAAGCACGGGCGCATCCCCACCTCTGACTGAGGTAGAGAGGATGCCCCAAAACTTGGGAGGGCGTCTGGCGAACTGGATCGCGTAGCCGAGACGGATCGTCCTCCCTGGCCAGCCTGACGGCCTGGGAAGCTGAGCCAAGCTCCCAGGAACCGAGACAGGGGGACTAGGGGTTTGATCTGCTTCATCGCCCCCGCGGGGGGTGGTTCGATTGCCAGCCATACGGATCCCTTGCTGGGGGAGGGCCCCCGGGGAGGAGATCAGCTCTGCTGTTTTTCCTGCCTGGCGATTGCGCAGCTCAATGCACTGTCTGACTGAGAGTGCTGAGGGCTGGTGTTTATGCTCAACGTTGGGCATCGCCATGGCGCAATGTCGAGTTGCCGTCCACCGTCGTGCCGAGGGTTGGAGCGGCTGTAATGACCCAGAGAGAGAGGAAATTATTTTTGAGTAAGTGTGCGCTAGCCCCCCGGAGGGGGCCAGAGGTGGTGAGACGGGGCAGGAACCGTCCCTCTCCGATCCCACAGCGATGGCGTGGCTGGGGTTGGGCCCAATGGTATTCTCGATCTCCCTGGGGTCTTCCCATGAGGGCCGCTTTCGCCGCGGCTGCTGATGGGGAGATGTCTCTTCCGGGGTGCCGCCTGAGTGGGGTGCGCCAGAACCGGAGGGCGTCGAAGAGGACCAGGGCTGCTGGGAAGCAGACGGTGCACGGGACTCGACGGCCGAGGGCGGCCTAGTCGCGGCGGGGGAGGATATGCTTGACATCCTCTGTCTGCTTCTTTACTGTCGAGAACTGCGGCTCGACAGTATCATCAACCAGCCCCCCCCCCCCTTGTGAGATTGGTGCGTTGAGAAAGCGGACCTTCTCGGCCAGAGGTGTCTCTCATGGACCACAAGTGTGGACATCGCCCGACCCAGGGCTCGCGCAGTCACCTTGGTCGCCCGTAGAGTGAGGTCGGTGGCGGCACGGAGTTCCTGCATAAGCGCTGGGTCGGTCTTACCCTCGTGGAACTCTCTCAACGCCTTGGCCTGACAGGAGTGGAGAGAGGAGGCAGCTTGGTCCACCACAATGTGAGCTCTCAACACCAGGGATGCCGTGACCCCACATGCTTTGGACGGGAGTCTAGGTCGAGCCCCCTAGATGGCCGCCGCCTGCGGGCACGAGTGCACCGCGGCGGCACATTCCACCTGGGGAACATCGACGTATCCTCTAGCTGCCTCACCCTCGAGGGAAGAGAGGGTGACAAAACTTTGTTTGACGTGAACGTGCCGGAAAGGGCGTTGCAGGTCTTACTAAGTTCCTCATGCACTTCCGGTAAACACGGCCCTGGGGGCGGGCGCGGCTTAGAGCTGTGCTCAACCCCGAGGCGCCGTGTAGCCAGCCGCTAGCGCTGGGAGAGGCAGTGTGGGCACTGCAACCCAAGGCTCACGGCGGCCCGGGAAAGCATGGCTGACATTTCAACGACCTCTTCTTCCTGGGCTCGACCCCCCGAGGGGGGAAGCCCGAGGAATTGTCGGAGTCGGATGGCAGTACGTCACCCCCCGATGCTGCAACATCTTATCATCACGTATCGTGTCCAAATACGTGGTTGAGGAACAAGATGGTGGAACCGTCTCATGGGGAACGGTCAGACGAGCGAGACGAGGTGCGAACGGTCCGTGAGCCAGTGGCTGGCGGATAAGTGCTCACAGTGATCCTCATATCACCCTCGCTGCTTGCCGTAACGGGTGGCAGGGCCGTAGTCCTGCCGTCACGGAACGGGGAGCAGACGAGGTGGTGGCTGAGTCCCGTGGGAACACAGCCGCCTGTGACGCAACGACTGAATCGTCAACCGCTCGCAGTGCGAGCAGGACGTATCCACAACGTCTGCCCCAGCGTACTGGAAGCAGACATCGTGTCCGTCCCCCTCCTCGATGAGTGTGTTGCACCCATGAGAACAGCGGGACATGCCACGCTGGAGAAATTTGCTCTTTTAGAGAAAAAAACTCAAACACTTCTTGAACTGCCGAGACTCCCAGGGGAAAGTCGCTGCAGGAAGGGACCGTCCGCTGCACCACGTCATAAGATTCCAGCAGTAATTCGGCGTAGAGATTGAAGTCTCGAAGTCGATCAGTTTGAAGGCTCCGAAGAACAAAAGGTGAATAAATGCAGCACGCCGTCTCCCTTTTATACCCAGATATCCGGGGGCGGAGTCCGGCATGCAAATTTAATTCGCCAATTTCATTGGCCTTTTCTAAACTAGTCATAAGTTGATAGGTTCTCAAGAGCGAACCCCATCTGTCGGCTCGACACAACGTCTAGAGACCGACAGAGAGGGAACGGGGAGTTACAAATTGCCCTCATTGTAATCCTTCAAAATGATGGACGAACGGCCTTCAGATTTTTCTGTCACTGGTAAAAAAAATCTGTCAATGACAGAGAATTTTCGGTTAACGCGACCTCTGGTACATACACGTACAGGAATATCTGGACCACGACCTATCAGAGTGGGGGTCCGCCCTTCACTATCTCTGATTGGTAGACCATGATATGGGCCTAATGTGTGTCTGTTGTTGAATCACAGGGAGACTTTCAGAGTCGTGGAGACTTTTTTTCTCCTTTGAACAGCTGGTCGCACCGGTGCGACCTCAGATTTTTTTTAGTCGCACCATTGAGAAATTGGTTGCACTCTAGAGCCCTGATTTATATTATAGAAGTGTAGTGTATGCAAGATTAAAAAGATGCGTCTTTAGTCTAGATTTAAACTGACAGAGTGTGTCTGCCTCCCGGACAGTGCAGGGAAGACTATTCCAAAGTTTAGGCGCTAGATAGGAAAAGGATCTACCACCTGCACTTGATTTTGAAATGCTAGGTATTACCAACTGACAGGACACCTGAGAGCATAATGCATGTGAAGGACTGTAATACAAGAGGAGTTCACTCAAGTATTGAGGAGCTAAACCATGTAGGGCTTTATAGGTAATAAGCAATAATTTAAAGTTAACGCGATGCTTTATAGGTAACCAGTGCAAGGTTGACAGAACCGGGCTAATATGTTCATACATTTTTGTACGTGTAAGAACTCGAGCTGCTGCGTTTTGGACCAGTTGGAATTTTTGTAATAAGCCTACAGGGCAACCACCTAACAGTGCATTACGTGAATGTATGAATTAACTTCTCTGCATCTGACAGCATATGACGTAGTTTAGACATATTCTTAAAATGGAAAAACGCAATTTTACAGTTGTTGGCGATGTGGCTCTCAAATGACAGATTACTATCAAATTGAACGCCAAGATTCTTTGCTGACGACGAGGGTTTTATGGAACATCCGTTAATAATTAAGCAGTATTCTTGGTTGTTACTTATAGCAGTTTTCGGTCCAATAAGTAACACTTCTGTTTTGTCCGAGTTCAGTAATAACAAGTTGTTACTCATCCAGTTTTTTATATCGACTATGCATTCCATTGTTCGATGGAACTGCTGTGTTTCATGAGGCTTCGAGGAAATATAAAGTTGAGTATCATCAGCATAACAGTGAAAGCTAACTCCGTGTCACTTTATTATATCTCCTAGAGCAGGGGTCTCAAACTCAATTTACCTGGGGGCCGCTGGAGGTAGAGTCTGGGTCAGGCTGGGCCGCATTAAGTGCTGCTTCATTCTCTTTGCTTGCTTTCTTGAATAAATCTTGTTGCCTCAATAGACATTTTTTAAGATTGGCGACCAGGTTCTTTCTCTCATCTCCCTGGTATTTTGTATACTCCTCAGCATGTCTAGTTGAGTAATGACGTCTTGACATTGTATTCCTTATACACCGCAACTTTCTCTGTGCATATGAGACACGTAGGGGTGCCCCTGTGCTCGACAAAAAAATATTCCGTCTCCCACTTTTCCTGAAATTGCCTGTGCTCGTCGACCAACCTTTCTCTTCACAGCACGTTTTGAGAGAGACATGACTGGAACTGGGTGATACTATATATTTTCAGTCCACTTGGTGTCACTCCGGAACACGTTTCAACCAAGTGACTAACGTTGATACTTAAGTCATACAGAAAGTGAAAGTAAAAAAAAAACTGACTGAGTTTTCTAACGCTGCATTAACAGCGCATATGCTAAAAAAGGTGATATAAGTGATAGAAAAAGTAAGTGATAAAAAAATAAAAATTAAAGCGTGGCAAGACTCAGCAAAAAGGTGCGTTTGAGAACAACGTGCGGGCCGCACTAACACTAAACTTTGATGTCAAGTAGGGAGCCACAAAATATCATCCCGCAGGCCTCAATTGGTCCCCGGGCCGCGAGTTTGAGACCCCTGTCCTAGAGGTAGCATGTATAATGTGAAGAGCAGAGGCCCTAAGACTGAGCCCTGTGGTACACCACACTGGACTTGCGATTTGTGTGACACCTCAATGTTTATTGCTACAAATTGAAAACGGTCGGATAAATATGATTTAAACCATTTCAAAGCTATTCCTTTAATGTCGACGTAATTTTCGAGTCTATGTAGGAGTTTGATGTGGTCAATGGTGTCGAATGCAGCACTAAGGTCTAGCAGCACCAATAACAAGATACAACCTTTGTCAGACGCCAATAACAGATCCTTTGTAACTCTGATCAAAGCAGTCTCTGTACTGTGACATGCTCTAAATCCAGACTGGAATTCTTCATTGATGTCATTCCTGTGGAGGAAGGAGCATAATTGAGTTGAAACTACTTTTTCCAGAACTTTAGATATGTAAGGTAGATTCGATATAGGCCTGTAGTTCCCTAGTTCTCTAGGGTCGAGTTGGGGTTTTTTGACAAGGGGCCTTATAACAGCCACCTTATATGCTTTAGGCACATGTCCTAATGTCAGAGATGAGTTAATAATACCAAGAAGAGGATCTATAATTTCTGGGAGCATCTCTTTCAGTAGATTTGTAGGTATAGGGTGTAGCATGTTGTTGATTTAGATGATCTAATGATTTTAGACAGCTCATCGTGATCTACGGTATAAAATAATTGCAATTTCTCCTTAAGGGCGCTGTAGTTAGTTTGTTCAGAGGGTTTCACTTCTGGTTGCATTGTTATAATTTTTTCTCTAATATCTTGGATTTTATATGTGAAGTAGTTCATAAATTCATCACTGGTATGCTGATATACAGGATCAGAAGTCACTGATGAATTTTTTTTTTTGTTAATTTAGCCACTGTGTTAAATAAAAACCTAGGGTTGTGCTGGTTTTCTTCTATTAGTGATGAAAAGTATGCGGATCTAGAAGTTTTTAGGGCTTTCCTGTATTTTCGAATATTATCCTTCCATGCTGTACGAAATACCTCTAATTTAGTTTTCTTAAAGATGTGCTCCATTTTTTGGGCCGCTTTCTTTAGAGCCTGAGTGTGTTCATTATACCACGGTGTGGGGCTGCCATTTTTAATCTTCTTTAAACGTAGAGGAGCAACTGTGTCTAGCGTTTCCGAGAAGGTGGATTTAAAATTTTCAGTCGTAGTGTCAAGATCTTCAACTTTATTTCTCATGCTAGCGATTTGAGACAATTCGGGCAGATTATCGAGAAACCATCTTTGGTAGTTGAAGTTATTGTTCTACCATATTTGTAACAATGAGTTTTATTTGCAGCCGTAGGCCAATGAAGCAGACATAATACCAGATAATTATCTGAAATTTTCACTCTGCATAAGGATTTTAACGTCGTCCACATTTATACCGTAAAACAGTATTAAATCTAAAGTATGATTACGAAGGTGAGTGGGTCCTGACACATGTTGACTAATGCCCATGGAGTTAAGAGTGTCTTTGAAAGCCATTCCCAAGGCATCTGTATCGTTATCTACATGGATGTTAAAGTCACCAACGACAAGGACTCTATCTGCGGCCAGTACTAGTTCTGATAAGAACCCACCAAATTCTTTAATAAAATCTGTGTGGTGCCCTGGAGGCCTATGTACAATAGCCAGAATACATTTTAAAAATGTTTTATCCTTAGTATTAGGTGTTTAAACATGAAGTACCATGACTTCAAAAGAATTGTATTTAGAGTTAGACTTCTGGGAAATGCTAATAGATTTATTGTAAAGTGCTGCGACACCTCCCCCTCTGCCTTTTAGACGAGGCTCATGTTTATATTAATAATCTTGGGGGACAGATTCATTTAAAGTAATATTATAATCTGGTTTTAGCCATGTTTCTGTCAAACAGAGCATGTCTATTTTATGATCTGTTATCATATCTTTAACAAAAAGTGCTTTATTAGAGAGAGATCTAATATTTAGCAATCCGAGTCGTAACAGTTGATTATCTTTATTTTGTTCATGTTTAATTTGTTTAACGTTTATTAAATTACTTTCAAGAGGTTCACACATTATTTTATGTTTGCTAATCCGGGGGACAGACACAGTCTCTATTTTGTGATGTTTGGGAGAACGGATTACTACATGTTGTACATTTTGTGTATTTTGCGACGTGAGACGGCAAGCAGACAGTTGGTTAAGCCATTATGCCTAACTCGCATCAGACACGAGTTATGTAAAGAAAATAAAAAAATCCATTAATTCGTAAGAAGTTTTTATGCTCGCTTGATTGAATTATCTGATGGTTTTTATGAAGGTTTTTTGTTTAGACTCCAGTGGAGAAGTATACAATTTTGGGGTCATTTTCTTAAGAGAAATATCTGAGGTGCAAGAAATATCTCAACTCATTTTGCTCGCCATTGATCCCATTGATGTCTAGGAGAAACAATTGAGTGATTAAAGAGATCTAAACTGTATTTTTTCTTTTTTTATGTGTGGCCACCCTGTCTACACTAGAACTGAAGATCTTTGCCCGAACCTGACGGACCCGACGGTTTCGGTCGGGTTCGGGCTTAATTTCTATCATTTTACATGGGCTCGGGCCGGGCTCGGGCTTGCGCGGTAAATGAGCGGTCATGTGATGCGTTCCGATTAGTGCGAGAAAGATGTGAAAATGGATGCTGAGGAGGTGAAACGGAGGCTTGCCTCTGGCGATTACGTTTTGGTTGCACCAGCAACTAAAGCAAAGTCTGAGGTGAGGAAAAGATTTGACCATGTGCAATGTGCATAATGAGAATAATGAGCCAGTGGGATATGTGAGATGTTACGATGTTACAGAGGACTTATTTTATTTCTTTGTTCCAACTTCCAAGTGGCCTATAGCCTACGTTAGTCATTAATAAATTATGTTAAAACATGTATAAATGACGCATTCTTGACAAAAGCTGTGTGCGTGCCCACATTTGAATATCCTAATGTCGGGCTGTAAACGGGTTCGGGCTTTTAAAAAGCTGTCAATCAAAATGTACTTGTCGGGCTCGGACCCTGTCGGGCCTAACTTTTAAGGCCCGATTACAGCTCTAGTCTACACCACATGTGAGCAGTGCAATGCAATGCAATGCAACTAAAGACAATAGAAACCAAAAATAACAATTTATTTGTAGCGTCGCGATGCATACAGTGGCGTTAGTAATGGATTCTGAAGTCTCTTTTCGAGTTGCACTGTGCCGCTCGTGTGCGGTGTAGACAGAGTGTAATTAAATTAAATCTTGAGAGGTCTTGACTAAGAGCATAATAAATGGATAGTCCATTCAAATATTCATGTTTCACTCAAAATACTATAATATTTGCCCCCCAAAAGATTAAGACTATGCAGTGTCAAAAGAAAGTTTACAATTTCACATTTTCTGTTGCTGGGGTTGTCCTAAGGTTCTTTCTGTACCTTTACAGTTAGACAGAACATAATATAGGCCTAATGTTTTACCTTGGCTCTAATAGGTCCTTAGGGTACAATAATGTACCCGAAAAAGTATACGATTTAATTGGTTGTTTACCCGTATACAAAAATAACCTTTAAGGGTACCACCCCAGCGACAGAAAAGGTACAATTTTAATCATTTTCTTCTGACAGTGTGGGATGAGAATTTCATAGAATCGCATACAAGCTTAAATAGGTTAATTGGGATATGTTTATCTAGATGACAAAGTCACAACTACAGTGTAAAATGACTTCATTGACTTCAGTGAAGTTTGCATCCTGCTGTGTGTTTCTCAGTTCTGTCAACGGTGAAAGTGTTATTCCTGCGAGATGAGTCAAAAATGCCTGATACAGAAAAGAAGTGAAAGGTTCAGATGAATGTCTTGCTGTAGAGTGTGGAGATGAATAGGCAGAGACAAGCTATTGTCCAAATGCATTGTAGATGTTCCACATCACCCTCTTTACCCACTAAGAGCTCAAATAACCCAGAGCGTTCAATTCAGAAATTTAATTGACTGAGGTAAATTTGGACCAACTTTTTTGTTCTTAAAAGCTTTTTTTTGCCCTCAGCATTTTCTAAATGGGAAATTTGTTTTTCTTACATTCACTTCAGGTCAGTGTGAAGATCTGCTCAGATATTAACCTTTGATATGAAGCTAAAGTTAAACATTCAGTGATGTTATAAACTAGATTGTTATGTCAAAAGATAAAAGTTATCTTAATCTGTGAAAGGCATTCATTTGCTATGTGCAAAAAATATATATATATACTGTATATATTATACCATGGTCTGTCTGAATACTCGATTCTGATTGGCTGAAGGTGTGCATTAAAACTGTTTAATCCACGGGTAGTTCCAGTCAGTTTGATCACAATTCGAAATTAATGTGCTGCCTATAATGTAATCATATTACACACACGCACAGATAGGACATTGATTGCCTGCCAGTGCTCACTGAACAGAAAATGTTGTTAACGTTAATGTAACGTTCTTTTTGAACAAATCGTTCTTTTTCAACGAATCTTTTAAGTGAACGTATCGTTCTCATTCACGAAATGCATTGACTCATATTTCTCATTCACTGAAATCTCTCCCTCGAGCACAGAGAGCGTCTTGGTTTAAAAGAGTGTCTAAAGCACGAGCCAATGGCGTTCGAGTGTGAGCTTTGACAGAGCATATGCTTAGTTGAATGTACTGAACGAATACGCCCTTCACTGAACGAACGAGCCAGTGTTTTGAGTTTGAACGAGAGATCTTGTTCGTACACGAACAAAAGGACCCGCTTCAACGAATGTTGTGAACGACATGAATGATCAATCATCTCATTCGTAAACGAAGTGAATGAGCTGCTACTTCTAACACGTGAACGAAATGAAAGAGGGGGTCTTTTGTTCAACAAGTACAGAAACGGACACAATGTAAAGATCCTTACGAAAATTATATAGTAAAGGTAGTAACCATCTTTTGGGTGTACTTTGTCTTCTTACCATCCCAATACAAATGGTTGTACTGAAAATATCAAGCTTAAACGTTACATTTTAAAAACCTAAATGTACTATTTTACAAACATGATAATTTAACTGTGGCTTGTAGTAAAAAGTTATTTTCCCTAATGAAAGTATAGCATTGTTTGTTATAAGCATGAATTTATATAATCATAGTACAATAATTCAAGATTATGGCACATTCATGACACTTAAACATGCTAACGCATGCAAATAATTTGTTGTTGCTAATACTGCTGTTGTTTACGTGTTGCTTTTATTAAATATGAGAAATCAGTCACGTCAGGCACTTTTTTATCTGCACCAGATTCTGGGATTACTGTCCTGCTGTGAAAGACTGACTGAGCATGAGCCAATAGTCTCTGATGCATGCATACATACAGTACATACATACACACACACATATATAGGGGCTTAATGTATATATCCAAAATATATCTTAGCTTTGTGCTTGGCAAAATGTTGGTGTCTCTTTCACAAGTCCCTGGTATGTTTCATCAGAACTTGGCACATACACACATACACCACCATACAGGTGGTTCTTTGGTTCAAGACTAGAAAATCATGAACAAGAAGGCAGGACCATGACAGAGTTCTATCTTTAGGGTTCATTTTTTGGATTTTTTTGTCCTTTTTTGAAAATAGCATAGATGTGAATTAAATATTTTTGTCAGCTTAAATAACTACAGTAGAATTACTTTTGAAATAAAAACATTTAATAGTTTGATTATTAAATATTAACGGATTTAATGACAGTAAACATGCATGCAATATCAACCATAAATAATAAAAATAACAGCATATAAATTATAAATCAGAATTATTACTGTGAAAAAACTGCAAAATACATTTTTGTGTTAGAGCATTCAGGACTATTATTACATATTTACATGAACAAACTGACATAAAACATTAACCACAAATTCAAAACAGCATTAAAGATTAAGTCTTTAAATAAACAAATTGACATTAAACCATTAACCACAAGTACAGTTCATTATGGCAAAATAATTCATAATAAACCATAATATAACTTTTTGGTTTTATAATTTTGGAAGCAGTATGGAAAGTCTTGTAGCCACTAAAAATTTAAACAAACAGTTCTCAATTATTTTTTTGTGTGCATTATGGGTTTTGCATATACTGTCTCACACTGAATAAAAAATGGACAGCTAAGAGATTCTTTGGTGTTTATGACACTCAACAAATTAATGTAATGATTTACTCACCCCCTGTTTTAAGAATGATTGCTGGTCTTGAGCCAACTGAGCGCAGAAACAAGTTCTTCTTCCTGTGGTCGGTCTCTCTGCATGCGGCGAGCGGGCAGGTTTAAACCTACCATAAAACATTGACAACTCCTTTGCAAACAGGTTGCTGAGAACTGTAGTCCAGTTTTATGAACGCTAATATAAAAAATGAAACATTATTTACCTGTACTGTAAGTCTACTAATGTTGCTAATGTCACACAAAATAATTAATGTTTCTAACATGTAATTGATTAAACACATTGTTTTTTTCTCTGACTTACCACAAAAATGCCACTGTCAACCCAACGCGATGCACTTGACTCTCCTTGACCGTTGGAATTTAAATAGGTGTAGCCCACGTTTTTACAGACTCGCAGCAACCAATATATATATATATATATATATATACTTTGTATATATATATATATATATATACAGTATATATATATACAGTATATATATATATCGTAGCTTAAGTTATTTACTGTTATGTCAAAACTGAAATTATGTCTCTATACTTTAGCTTGTCCTTGAAAAAAAATCTAAAATAAAAAATATAATATGAATATAATATTAAATATTAGGCTTGCCCTTATATTCCACTTGTTTATGCCTTTCAGTTAAAATTGGATTGAAATGTGCCCTTATTTTTTTACATGTTAAATTGTTATTATAATAATAATGCAGTATACTGAATGCAAAAATTATTTTGCATTGAAGCATACTTAACCAAGCAATGTGAAAGTCAATTACAAAATATAGCAGAATAATTTAAATACATGCATGAAGCAAAGTGCTGCCCTTTTGTGCCAAATAAGTTCTTTCTCCTATATGGAGGAGTGAAGGGTTTAACAGGTTCTTTCTATGTCAGTGGTTGTATATACCACCTTAACCATCCCAAAGAACCGCTGAAGAACCACTGAAGAACCATACAGGGCGTTACAGGTTCTTTATATGCTAGCTGGGTTATATAGCACCTCAATCATGCTGAAGAACCGCTGATGCACCATTTTTTTTTGTAGCTTGCCACTTCAGAAAGTACTCTTTCCATGGGTGAGAAACATATCGTATTACAATCTTCTTAACCCATTGGCCATGAGCTGCCCAACAGATCACCCACAGCAGTCCAACACAAACATGACAAGCCGCTGTTGGTGTGAATGGCATGACTGATGATATCAGCATCACCTTTGACCCTAAAGTAACAGGTTTATGATGGCTGCAGATGAAGTGCCAGGTTTCCTACTCATCTTCTCCTAGATTGTTGCTGTTGTATAAGGCCTAAGAAATACATTCTTTTGCAAAAAGTATTTTTCACATTTTTGTCACTTGGGTACATTGGGTGGTCTTAATTACAATATACTTACTGTGTAATATACATACATGTTAATGCATTGTAATTACATTTAAAATACTTTAAAATACAGACATCGTGGCTTTCCAAGTTATTCCAAAGTTCATAGTTTGTTGGGAAAGTAAGTTTTATATGATCAAAGTTGGTATGTTAAAATGTAGTTGAGTTAGAGCCTTTTAAATCATATTCAGATATTTAACTCTGATAAGGTGGTGTGTATATTGACGTTTAATATACATCAGAGGGTAAAAGCTCTTACAGTAGTTTTCTATTAGATCAACTAATAGTCCAAGAAGCATTGAGATTTCTTATTTATTTCATGTGTATTACATCTTTATTATGTATTGGTCACTGGGCTCATTGGTGAAACTAGACATCTGCAATATTTAAGCATATTTAAGTAATGGGGATTCATTTCTTTGTTATGAAAAACTTTTAGAGAAATCATTTGATGTGCTGTACAGTTTTTCCCCATAAGCTTGAAAACTTAAGTTCCCTTTCTGTCGGTCTCTCGACGTTGTGTCGAACCGACAGAATGGGGTTTGTCTTGAGAACCTATCATCTTCTGAGTATTTAGAAAAGGCCAATGAAAATTGGCGAATGAAATTTGCTCATTCTCATTCACATTCACTTTTTGTTCTTCAGAGCCTACGCATCTGATGAGCTTCTCTACGATCTTTGGNGAAAAGGCCAATGAAAATTGGCGAATGAAATTTGCATGCCGGGCTCCTCCCCGGATGTCCGGGTATAAGAGGGAAGCCGGCGTGCTCATTCATTCACCTTTTGTTCTTCAGAGCCTACGCATCTGGTGAGCTTCTCTATGATCTGGATGATCTTTCTTTCTGCTGGAATCTACGACGTGGACAGCGGACGGTCCCTTCCTGCAGTGACTCTCCCCTGGGCGTCTTGGCAGTTCCGGAGGTGTTCGAGCAAATTTCCTTTTCTTAAAGAGCAAATTTCTCCAGCATGGCTTGTCCCGCTGTTCTCATGCGTGCAACACACTCATCGAGGAGGGGGACGAACACAATGCCTGCTTCCAGTACGCTGGGGCAGACGTTGTGGATACGTCCTGCCCGCACTGCGGGTGGTGACGATTCAGACGTTGCGTCACAGGTGGCTGTGTTCCCACGGGACTCAGCCACCACCTCGTTTGCTCCCCGTTCCGTGGCGGCAGGACTACGGCCCTGCCGTCCGCTATGGCAAGCAGCGAGGGTGAGATGAGGATTACTGTGAGCGATAATCCGCCAGCCACGGCTCACGGACCGTTCACACCTCGTTTCGCTCGTCTGACCGTTCCCCAAAAAGACGGTCCGCCGTCTTATTCCTCAATCACATATTCGGACACGATGCGTGATGATGAGAGGTCTCTTGCAGCATCGGGGGGTGACGTACTGCCATCCGACTCTGACGATTCTTCGGGCTCCCTCCCTCGGGGGGTCGAGCCCAGGAAAAAGCGGATGTCGAGATGTCGGCCATGCTTTCCCGGGCCGCCGTGAGTGTTGGGTTGCAGTGCCCGCACTGCCTCTCCCGGCGTTCGCGGCTGGCTACATGGCGCCTCGGGTTTGAGCGCGGCTCCAAGCCGCGCCCGCCCCCAGTGCCGTGTTTACCGGAAGTGCATGAGGAACTTTGCAAGACCTGGAACGCCCCTTTCCGGCACGTTTCACGTCAAACAAAGTTCTGTCACCCTCTCTTCCCTCGAGGTTGAGACAGCTGGATGATGCGTCGGTGTCCCCAGGTGGAGTTTGCCGCCGCGGTGCACTCGTGCCCGTAGGTGGCGGCCACCTGGGGGGGCCCGACCTAGACTCCCGTCCAAAGCATGTGGTGTCTCGGCATCTCTGGTGTCGAGAGCTTACATTGCGGCGGACCAGGCTGCCTCCTCTCTCCACGCTATAGCTCCTGCCAGGCCAGGGCGTTGAGAGAGCTCCACGAGGGTAAGACCGACCCAGCGCTTATGCAGGAACTCCGCGCCGTCACCGACCTCGCTCTACGGGCGACCAAGTTGACCACGGGGGCCCTGGGTCGGACGATGTCCACACTTGTGGTCCATGTGGAACTCCTCTGGCCGATACTTGCGCAGATGAGTAACGCTGAGAAGGTCCGCTTTCTCGACGTACCCGTCTCGCAAGGGGGGGCTGGTTGGTGTTACTGTGGAGGGTTCTCGACAGTAAAAAGCAGTCCTCCGTGCCGCGCCTCGGCCGTCGAGTCTGCTTCCCAGCAGCCCTGGTCCTCTTCAACGCCCTCCAGTGACCTGGAGGAGACAGCGAAGAGGAGACCATCGCCCCATCAGCAGCCGCGGGCAGCGGCTGTCATGGGATCACCTCAGGGGGATCGAGGCTACCATTGGGCCCGACCCCAGCCACAGCGCTGGTAGGTCGGATAGGGACGGTTCCTGCCCCATCCCTCCATCTGCTGGCCCCCTCTGGGGGGCTGGCGCCCACTTACTCTCAAAAAGGAGAGTTTCCTCTCTCTCTGGGTTACCTCAGCCGCTCTCACCCTCTGCACGACGGTGAACGGCAAACTCGACGTTGCGTCATGGCAAAGCGCAATGTCGAGTATAAACACCAGCCCTCAGCACTCTCAGTCAGACAGTGAGACCCCAGACTGTCAGGCGGGCTGAGGAAGACGATCCATCTCGGCTACGCGATTCAGTTCGTTACACGTCCGCCCAAGTTCCGGGACGTCCTTTTACCTCAGGCAGAGGCAGGGATGCCCCCGTACTTCGGGCGGAGGTCGCCTCCCTTCTGGTGAAGGGAGCGATCGAGCCCGTCCCACCGGCCGAGGTGTTCAGCGGGTTTTACAGCCCGTACTTCATTGTCCCTAAGAAAGGCGGAGGGTTGCGCCCTTTCTTGGGTCTGTGTGTTCTGAACAGGCACCTACACTAGCTGCCTTTTAGCGCAGAAGCGCATCCTGGCGTCCGTCAGGCGTCAGGACTGGTTCATGGCAATCGACCTGAAGGACGCGTACTTTCATGTCTCGATCCTCCCTCGACATCGGCCATTCCGACGGTTTGCGTTCGAGGGACGGGCATATCAGTACAGGGTCTTCCCCTTCGGTCTGTCCCTGTCTCCACGAGTCTTTACGAAGGTCGTGGAAGCCGCCCTCCTTCCCCGTTGGGAAGGAGGTGTACGGGTACTAACTATCTCGACGACTGGCTCAAGTTTGGGCACACTCTCGAGATCTGTGATGTACACACAGGGACCTGGTGCTCCGGCACCTAGATCGGTGGGCCACAGGTCAACTGAGATAAGAGCAAGCTCTCCCCGGGCAGAGCATCCTCTTTCTCGGTATGGAACTCGACTCTGTCCTCACGAGCGGCCCCGCTCACCCCCAGGGGGGGGCGCGAGGACTAGCGCGCCCGGTCAGTGTTGAACTGCCTGAGATCAGACAGTCAGCGGTCCCCCTGTAACAGGAGGCTCCTGGGATTCATGGCATCCTCAGCGGGGGTGGCCCCCCTCGGGTCGATGCATATACGACCGCTCCAACACTGGCGGCAGAGTCAAGTTCCTTGGAGAGCGTGGCACACCGGCAGCAGGCGTTGCTCACATGCTTTTCTGCCGACACACCCTAAGGGGTGCCGTGTGCAACGGGCGAGCAGTGTCGGGGCGGCGGACGGGCCCCCGCCTGCATTGGCATTCAACTGCCTAGAGTTGTGGGTTGTGCTACTTGCATTGAGGAACTTCCTCTCGTGCAGGGAAGCACGTGCTGGTCCGGTCGGACAGCACAGCTGCTGTGGCGTATTCTTCACTCACAGCAGCTAACATGACTCGCCCGACGCCTCCTCCTCTGGAGTCAGCAGGTGATCAGCTCCCTGCGAGCCAC
>NW_026634139.1:44069-45459 GCF_024868665.1 Triplophysa rosa
ACCCACCCCCAGTCCGGTTGGGACGTCACTCAGGCTAGGGCTTCGGCCACTGGGCGGCTATACGCCCATAGGTGGCGCCTCTTCTCGTCCTGGTGCTCTTCTCACCGAGAAGACCCGCGGAGTTGCTCGGTCTGGTACGAGCTGTCCCGTCCTCAAGAGAGCGTGGGAGTAACCTCTCCCCCTGCACACTGGGAATGTATGTAGCCGCTATGGCCGCTCATCATGACCTAAGTGCTGGGTAGCCTCTGGGACAGCACGGCCTGGTCATTAGGTTCCTAAGGGGCGCGAGAGGGTGACCACCTTTCTGCGCTCCGTACCCTCTTGCGACCTAGGTGTTTTCTCCCGAGAATCAGCCACCACCTCGCATGCTTCCCGGGCTGTGACGAGGATGGCTAAGGCCATTCCGTTCGCCAAGGCGAGCGGCCATGGTGATATGGGGATTTCTGCGAGCGCTAATCCGTCAGCCAAGTGCTCGCGGACCGCTCGCACCCCGTCTCGCTCGCACCCCGTCTCGCTCACCTCGTTGTTCCCCAGCTGGCGGTGCCACACTCCTCCTTCACGCAGTCGGACACGATGCGTGATGAGGATGAGATGTCCATTGCAGCATCGGAGAGCGAATTGCTGGCATCTGATCCCGACGACTCTCTGCAGCTCCCTCCTAGGGGGGGTCGAGCTCAGGAGGAGGCGGATGTCGAGATGTCGGCCATGCTTTCCCGGGCCGCCGTGTGCATTGGGTTAGAGTGTACTCCGGTGCCTCTCCCCCAGCGCTCACGGTTGGATACGTGGTTCTTGGGCTCTGAGCGCGACTCCAAGCCGCGCCTAACCCCGGTTCCATTTTTCCCGGAGGTGCATGAGGAACTGGCGAAGACGTGGAACGCCCCCTTTTCGGCTCGTACATGTCAAACCGGTTCCGTCACTCTCTCTTCCCTCGATGGTGGGGCGGCTAGGGGTTACGTCGACGTGCCCCAGGTGGAACGTGCAGTCGCGGTGCACCTGTGCCCGCAGGCGGCGTCCACCTGGAGAGGTCGACCGAAACTCCCGTCCAAGGCGTGTAGGACTTCGGCATCGCTGGTGTTGAAGGCCTACACTGCCGCGGGCCAGGCTGCCTCCTCTCTCCACGCCATGGCCATCCTGCAGTTCCATCAGGCCAAGGCTTTGAAGGAGATCCACGAGGGTAAGACTGACTCGGGGTTAATGCAGGAACTCCTCACTGCCACCGACCTCGCTCTAATGGCGACCAAGGTGACCGCGCGGGCCCTGGGTCGGGCGATGTCCACCATGGTGGTCCAGGAGAGGCATCTCTGGCTCAACCTTGCGCAGATGAGCGACGCCGAGAAAGTCCGCTTTCTCGACGCGCCCATTGCGCAGGGTGGGCTGTTTGGTGACACTG
>NW_026634139.1:50452-83925 GCF_024868665.1 Triplophysa rosa
AACATCGAATGTATTTTGCAGCCCTCAGCACTCTCAAATCGACGGTGCGGGGACCTGCATCGCCAGGCAAGCAAACCAGCAGAGCCAGTCTTCTTCCCGGGGGCTCCTCGGCGAGAGACCCGCACTGCCAGCCATCGAACCACCCCCCGGGGGGTTGATGAAGCAGATCGTTCCCTTAGTCCCCCTGTCACGGTCCCTGGGAGCTTGGCTCGAGCTTCCCACACCGTCACGGTGGCTGAGAAGGACGATCCGTCTCGGCTACGCGATCCAGTTCGCCAGAAACCCGCCCAAGTTTCGGGGCATCCTCGTCACCTCGGTCAGTATAGAGTCCTCCCCTTCGGTCTGTTTCTGTCTCCACGAGTCTTTACGAAGATCGTGGAGGCCGCCCTCTCTCCCCTCAGGGAGAAAGGGGTGCGGGTACTCAACTATCTTGACGACTGGCTTATCTTGGCTCACTCGCGAGATCTGTTGTGTGCACAGGGACCTAGTGCTCCGGCACCTAGATCGATTGGGACTACAGGTCAACCGAGAGAAGAGCATGCTCTCCCCTGTGCAGAGCATCCTCTATCTTGGTATGGAACTCAACTCTGTCACCATGACAGCGCGGCTGTCCACAGTACGCGGCCAGTCGGTGTTGAACTGCCTGGATCATTTCACGCAGTCGGCGGTTCCCCTGAAACTATTTCAGAGGCTACTGGGACACATGGCATCCTCGGCGGCGGTGATACCTCTCGGGTTGATGTACATGAGGCCGCTTCAATACTGGCTCCTGAGTCGAGTTCCTTGGGGAGCGTGTCACACCGGCAGCAGGCAGATGGTGATTACGCCTCGCTGCCGACGCACCCTAACCCCGTGGTCTTCCATGGCCTTCCTTCGGGCAGGGGTACCCCTAGGGCAGGTTACGAGGCATGTCGTGGTGACAACAGATGCCTCCCTGCAGGGTTGGGGTGCAGTGTGCAACAGGCATGCAGTGTCGGGGCTTTGGACGGGCCCCCGCCTGCGCTGGCATATCAATTGCCTAGAGTTGTGGGCTGTGCTACTTGCACTGAAGAGGCTGCAGCCTCTCGTGCAGGGCAAGCACGTGCTGGTCCGGTCGGACAGCACTACTGCAGTAGCGTATATCAATCGTCAGGGTGGCTTTCGCTCACTGCAGTTAACACGACTTGCCCGACGCCTCCTCCGGTGGAGTCAGCAGGTGATCCGCTCCCTGCGTGCCACGTGTATCCCAGGCGACCTGAACCAGACAGCCGACGCGCTCTCTCGTCAGTCTACGCCTCGCGGAGAGTGGCGACTCCACCCCCGCGCAGTCCAGCTCATTTGGGTGCAGTTCGGGCAGGCCCAGGTGGACCTGTTTGCCTCCATCGAAACCACCCATTGCCCGCTTTGGTACTCTCTGACCGAGGGACCCCTCGGCACGGATGCCCTAGCGCACAGCTGGCCGCGGGACAAGCGGAAGTACGCCTTCCCCCCAGTGAGCCTCATTGCACAGACCCTGTGCAAGGTCAGGGAAGAGGAGCATCAAGTGGTACTAGTTGCGCCACACTGGCCCAACCGGACTTGGTTCTCGGAGCTAATGCTCTTGACGACAGCTCCCCCCTGGCCGATTCCCCTGATGAAGGACCTGCTTTCCCAGGGGAAGGGCACGTTATGGCATCCCAGGCCAGACCTCTGGAACCTCCATGTCTGGCCCCTGGACGGGACGAGGAGATCCTGAGTGGTCTGCCCCCGGCGGTGGTAGCTACCATTTCTCAGGCTAGGGCACCTGCCACTAGGCGACTGTACGCCTACAAGTGGCGCCTCTTCTCGACCTGGTGTGCTTCTCGAGGAGAAGACCCACGGAGTTGTGCGATCGGGTCCGTGCTGTCCTTCCTACAAGAGAGACTCGAGACTAACCTCTCCCCCTCCACACTGAAAGTGTATGTAGCCGCCATTGCTGCTCATCACAACTCAGTTGCTGGAAAGTCTCTAGGGCAGCACGACCTGGTCATTAGATTCCTAAGGGGTGCGAGGAGGCGTAACCCGCCTCGTCCGCACTCCATACCCTCTTGGGACCTGGATGTAGCCCTGACAGGTCTCACCAGGCCCCCCTTCGAGCCCCTAGGGGATGCCTCTCTTCCTCATCTTACGATGAAGACGGTTCTCCTTTTGGCGCTCGCCTCCATCAAGAGGGTAGGGGATCTACAGGCTTTCTCCGTGTCCCCTGACTGCCTAGAATTCGGACCCAGGGATTCTCACGTTATCCTGAGACCTCGGCCCGGCTACGTGCCCAAGGTTCCCACCGCTCCCTTTCGGGACCAGGTGGTGAACTTACAGGCGCTCCCCACTGGGGAGGAAGACCCAACCCCGTCCGTGTTGTGTCCAGTACGCGCGCTGCGCCTCTACTTAGACCGCACACAGAGTTTCAGGAGCTCGGATCAGCTCTTTGTCTGTTTCGGAGGTCAGCAACAGGGGAGAGCTGTCTCCAAGCAGAGGTTGGCCCACTGGATTGTGGACGCTGTCAAGACAGTTTACCAATCCCTAAATCGCCCGTGCCCCCTAGGAGTGAGGGCCCACTCCACCCGGGGTGTTGCCTCCTCTTGGGCCTTGGCATGGGGGGCCTCTCTCTCAGAGACATTTGCAGAGCTGCGGGTTGGGCTACACCCAACACCTTCGCGAGGTTTTACAACCTCCGCGTAGAGCCGGTGTCAGCCTGCGTCCTGCATGGCCACATGTAGGACCGGCAACTGGTAGGGTGTACGCCTGTTCGGTTTTTTCCCCCTCTCTCGAGTGGGTCAGTATACCGATTTAGCCTCCATTCTCTCCCCACTGGGCGAAGAACAGGCACTCCATCCATCACTAAGCAAGCACCCCCTGGGGCGGGCTGGGCAGAGCAGCCCTGCCCCTTAGGCCAGGTATCACCTGAGTTATTCGCAGCATAGCTCTAACTGGACCTAGTGCTACCAGACGTTGCAACTCCCCAGTAGGGCGGTTCCGTCTGATGTATCCTCATGCTGGTTCCCACCTTGGTAACCCATGACCTCCCCGGGTGGACCTCCACCTCGCGGTTTTCTCTTCAGCCGCACTTCTTCCCATGAGTTCTTCCCCATCAGTGAGACCATGTTGGTATCTCCACTATTTTCCTCCCTGCGGTAGGAAGTGGTCTCTGTAGCGCATCCCCCACTTGAGGAAGTAGCGCTTACCCAGTGCCTTACGGTTCCGGGCGGCTTCTCGCTGTTAGAGAAACAAGGCCACCGCCTGTGAGGCCGAAGGTAAGGGCCTTCCCACCTTTCAAGAAAGCTCTGGGACCCCCTACCTCCCCACTGGTAGGTTACATTTTTGCGGTAGCGTTCACGGCTGACACGCCCAGGCCAGTCACCGTCGCTTCGTTGAGATTGTGACAGGGCACAGTGTTATGCCGTTTTCCATTGGAACCCCATCTGTCGGTTCGACACAACGTCGTGAGACCGACAGAAAGGGAACGTCTCGGTTACGTTTGTAACCTCGGTTCCCTGATGGAGGGAACGAGACGTTGTGTCCTCTTGCCACAACACGTGCTGTCCTCTGCAGCAGTCGTGAGAGGTCTCAGGCTCCTCAGAACTAAGGTGAATGAATGATGCACGCCTTCTCCCTTTTATACCCGGATGTCTGGGGCGGAGTCCGGCATGCAAATTTTATTTGCCAATTTTCATTGGCCTTTTCTAAGCAGTCGGAAACGATTGGTTCTCAGGGACGAACCCCATCTGTCGGTTCGACACAACGTCTCGTTCCCTCCATCAGGGAACCGAGGTTACAAACGTAACCGAGACGTTACACTGATTGATTTATAAATGTCTTTGCATTACATAACAAAATAACAAACCAAGTGGAATTTATCTTTTTTTATAGCACAAGCAAACTTCTCAATCAAAACATTTTATAGAAATAATTTTGATGCAGTACATTTAGTAAAATTTCAGCAATATATGGACACTTTCTGGTTGTCTATAAAGGTTGTCCAGAGATATGCGATGCACTTACCCATTGTGTCAACTTGATGGTAACTTCAGTTCATATAGCCACAAAAATGACACTGTCAGATAAAAGTTAATCCGTTTTAGGATTCTAAACCATTAGAATAGAGAAATGTTCAAATACGATACATTTTCTTGTGTTTAACTTTTTGTAAAAAATATATTGTTTTCAGCCACATCATATTACAGTGCACTGAAGAATTATGATGAATCTGTGTTAATAAAACTTGCCCTGAGGACAACTATGATGAAACACCTAAAAGTAATTTCAATAAATTTTCTTGTAAAGAAGTTCTTGCAAAGATTACTATGTGCTTTCACTGGTTTCACTAGTATTGAGGATAGCTGGAGCAAGGATGCATGTTTATAGCGTTGACACGGTCTAGAATTGGCCATAGGGCTGCATAACGATGAATTAAAATAAGTTCTTGTGAAGCCAGTGAAAGCACATAGTAGTCTTTGCTAGTATTGAGGATAGCTGGTGCAAGGATGCATGTTTATAGCATTGACACAGTCTAGAATTGGCCATTGGGCTGCATAACGATTAATCGTGTATGTGTATTTATATATACATCATTGTCATACACAGTACAACAAAATTTATGTAAACAAAAACTTTTATTCTGCAAACGATTAGTCGCGATTAATCTTTATGCAGCCCTTTTGGCCAATAGGGGTTAAAGCCACAATATGGAATATTTGGACCGCTAGATGGCGCACTTTCGAAACAACAACAAAAGGCGAAGCTAAATGACGTTATGTAGGAGAGTGGGATTATGGGACCTGTAGTTTTCACCATCCAGAGGCATAGGGAGATCGGCCATCATGTTCATGGACAAGGTAATGAATGCATTTTATTTAATATCATCGTAGTGACTTAGCTTGCAAGAAACGTGGAATGTAATGCTACGTTACTGATATTGGACTTTATCAATTGATTTGATAGCAAAATGCTACACAGTTTTACATGTTTAAAACAGTCATACATTCGTCGTTTAAAAAGTAAATTGGAATGAACCCACAGTATTTACAAGTAACGTTACTGGCTACATATTTTTGTGCGACATATACTGTATTTCATAGGGTAACTGGATTCATAACTATTCAAATAATCGGTGCATGAGTATTTCGTGTACAATAAACACATTTTTGCTTACCTGTCTATTAAAACACATGCGAGAGCGGATTCTCTGTCGAGTCCAAACTGGTCGCGAAGCTCTCTCTATTTAGAAAACACCATGCCGATATTAATCCTTGTTTTATTTCTTCGTTTGTCCATAAACCTGCTTGCCTTATTTGGCCTACGTTTAAGCTTTTTTTTCTCTGGATTTGCACATTCTTGGGAACATTTGGGATAATGTAAGTACACAACTGTATGAAATACATCACACTGCAAGTGATTTTGGGATATTTCATAACAAAATTATTCCATATTGTGGCTTTAAATGGCACTAATATCGTATTACTGTAAGACAGGTGTTCTCAGACTTTATGAGATTTTCTATAAACATCACATCATCTTGAAGGGTCCATTTTAACAATACAGCATGATTTTATAGTGAATTGGAAGTGGCTATGGATAAATCAGTCTAAATCTATAAGGTTTTACAGTACCTACTATTGGCTGTTTTTTATCCCCTCGGATTTTGTGCTTAGCTCTGAGTAAATGATCTGAGAAGAGCTAACATGCACCAGTGGACCATGGTTTTCTATGCTCCATTATGAAATAACTGTACACTACTCCCCACCCCCTTATTTTCCCATCAGCCCTTTTAACTTTGATTGTTCTTCTAAGCCTCGAGGCACTGTCAAAATGTAGGAACTAGATTATTCATAATGGCCAGTACCACATGAAACCAGTTCTTTACTGCAAATGTCTCACTGCAACTGCAATTAATTACTGTACTGGCATTGTCCCTATCAAATGGTGCTCTAGAAATAAATAATGTTTTTCAACGTAAATCAATTACAGCATGTGGGATGAAACACGGGTGAAAACAATAACAGAATTGTAATAGTTATGTGAAATATTTCTTTGATATAATTATTCGTTTGTGGATGTCTTCTGTGATTATGTTAAAATTGAGGTTTTCCTTAACAAGACTTGAAACCCTGACCAAAATTTTATTAAAAGTCACCAGCCATCTATTCTTTTGACTGGGATTATAAATACGCTTATTTATTCCAACAGGCATCACCACGGTCCTAACCATGACTACGCTGAGCATCAGTGCTCGACACTCTCTTCCCAAGGTCTCCTATGCCACAGCAATGGACTGGTTCATCGCCGTCTGCTTCGCCTTCGTCTTCTCTGCCCTGATTGAGTTTGCAGCTGTCAACTATTTTTCCACTTTGCAGGCCAACAAGGAATTTAGGCGGACAAATGCGGCCCGCGCTGCAGCAGCAGCCAGCAGTGATAGAGAAGTTAATTTGGTAATTCTTGTCCCCGTCTTTCCGTTTTCATTTATTTCAGCAGTCCCTCTCTCTCTTTAATGGCATGCTCTCATTACAGCAGAGAACAAGCAGACAAGGCAAAAGGAGACAGCCAGTGGGCTTTTCAGCGATTTTGCTGCCACAGATTATGTAATCAGTTTATTGTAGCAAAACATCCAGAAGAAAGCATGGCAGGGTCCACGGAACAGAATACGGATCTGCCCTCTCTTTCTAGCATGTTGCCATGTAGCCTGTAGGGAGTAATTGCAATCCCATAGTTCTCATGTCCTGCTATTTGGGCCTTTGTTATGAAATACTTTTCCCAGTAAAGTTAAGTGTACTGGAACAAAAATGCTAAAATTATTACTGGATTCCAAAAGGATTAACAAACACTTCTCTCATCTGCCATTGGATAGATAAACAGTCACCTAAATATTATTTAGCCATAGGTTGATATATTAGAGTGTCTAAGCAGTGTTTATTTAAGCAACTAAACCAGTTTTGGGCCGGATTACCTGTTTGTCTGACCAAAGGGGTAGTAGGAAAAAGTATTTGAAGACAGTCATGTTTTTGCAACACATTTTACTATAAGCAATTCGGGGACTAAATGCTTAAATATAACCAAACCCCTTTCATAGAGTGTAAGTAGAGCGCCAGAGACAGGACACAAGGCAGTGTGTGAATGTCCCATTTCCTTGGGCTTTTAGCCTGAGTTAGGTGCCGCCTGTTGGGCAGTCAAAAATAGCTGTGGTTTTACGGCAGCGTGAGCCAGGTGCTCCCTGGGTGATTTTACTCCACAGTGGGGACGACACAGTGATCTGCAGCTGACACTCGCTGCTTGGAAACCTGCTCAGGGATGGAACAGAGTCATCACAGTCTCTCTGTGCCAAAAGTTTCCCAAAAGTCAGCTATCAGAGAGTAAATAACCAATACAAAACCCTGTTCATTTTAAACAAAGACTGATTTAAAGTAATGTTTAAAGGGTAATTCAACAAATATGCGTAGCAAATAATGTTATATTAAATATATATGACATATACCCCTACTGTATACTGTATATTGAGATTGCTATATGTTATATGTAAGACAAAATTATATCACATATATTTTGGAAATATGAAGATATAAATTTGTTACATATGAGAAGTAAAATTTCTATACACAGTATGATTATATGTATATAATGAATTTTATATGGAATTCTTGGTTATAACCGCATAAAAATATATGACAGTTTATTAAACTAAAAGATACAATCAACTGTAAATCCTTTATACAAAACCATTATTTTCATCATTTTATTCATGACTTAATCTAATTATTTTTCTGGAAAAAGGGCCTAATTTAGTATTAACACCAGAACAACTAAAGACCCACAGGTCTTTCAGATGAAATTGTCTCCAAAATTAATAAAATGTATGTAATGCAATTGAAAATAGTTTATTGCATTTAAATAATGTAAGCGATATCAAAACTTCTAGATCAAAATTTTTGAGAACAACAGCCTTGTTTTTATGTTAAATCTCTCTGTGTGTTTCCTCAGCATCCCCTGGACCCAGGAGGTGTGTTAAAGAAAAGACTGAATTCCTTATCTCAAAAAGATGCTACTGAGCGGTTCTCCAGACCACCTCAGCCTGATTTCCGTCAGCAAGGTTCTGCTGTCCCTGCCAACAACATGCTGACAGGAACCAGCATCATTGACAAGTATTCACGCATCCTCTTTCCCCTGTCGTTTGGGGCATTTAACCTGGTCTACTGGATTGTATATCTCACCAAAGACACTATGGAATCAAGGTAGGAATTTGTGGTTTGGAATTTTCATTTTATTTTGTGGTAGTTGAACAATATTTAACATTATTTAATGAATGCTAGTTAATGAACGTTATTTAACGAATAGGCTGTACAGTATATCACGCAAATCCATTATTGTTGTATGCACGACGTGGAGGCCAAGAACCACCCGATGCAAAGCTGAGGAATAAAATCCTTTAATGCACGGCTAGCCGTGGATTATCCCGCTTATACCACGGTCATTTGCCAAGTTAAAGCTGTTATTGATGCTTGCAGTAAAATGTTTGTGTGCATTAAACGGTTTTAATGTGCACCTTCTAGCCAATCAGAATCGAGTATTCAAACAGACTGTGTAATAATGTGCTAGATTTTATTAAATTATATGTGTGGCACTCGGCCTATGTGGCACGGCAGGATTTTTAGCAGTGTCCAAAGTTGTAGCGGAGCGCCGCCGCCGGTGTGTGTACTGTTATAGAAAACAATATGTTGTAATTTAGAAATACATGAATAAAGCAATGAGCCCCACGAAGCAGTGGGTTACACGACGTGAAGCGGAGTGCCTAAAACCCCCCTTAGCTGTTATAAAATGCACTGTAACCCACTGCTTCTTGGGAATATTATTATAAAACGGTTATTCCATATGCATGGCAAGGTTTCATAAAATAAAGTAAATAAAAGGATATTTAGGCTATGTAATGCGGATAGCCGTTATAAATTGGGCTATTTTGTAAAGGCTTAGAATTCGGCTCAGCCAATCAGAAGCAAAGACCAGAACTATAGTATAAATACAATTTTAGTATGGCATGTCTACTGTGCGATCCCCTTTACTGCTTAATGAGTGAAGTAACACATTTCATGACTAATATTGTGCCTCCCTTAACCTAAGCACAAGCACTGCTCTGAACAACAGTAACCACTTAAAAAACAAACTTAAAAATAAAACCGAAACTCTCCTATAACTCCAGGCAAATGTACACTTGTAGCTCAACTGATAGAGCATTGTGTTAGCAGTGCAAAAGAGTGTGATCCCACGGGAATACACATTCTGGAGGAAGAAAAGTATACCTTGAATGTGTTGTACGTCTTTTTTTATATGCCTTGTGGGGAGCAGAGTAACGAGACGTACACAAGTTACATTTTACCAGCCCCAGAGGGTGTTTTTATTGAAAAGCACGGAAGTGGACCATGGCCAGGGAAGACGTGGGGTGTGGGGAGTGTGTCCGGTCCCGGGTGTGAAGTCCTTCGGGGGTTTGCTCGGTGCAACAAAGGTTCTGGTGCATGCTTGGTTTGTTGGGTGTTCGGTCACTCATCCGAACCTGGTTGGAACGGGAGAAAGTGTTAGTCTAGTCATGACTTGGAGTCGTAGCTCGCCTTTTATGCTGGCCGAGATTGGTTGCAGGTGTAAATGATTGCCTCCGTCTCCATGGCGATGCAGATTGCACACTGGGTGACTCGCCACTCCCCCCCAAAGTGTCACCCTGGTGTGGTGGGACATCCTGCAACGAGACGGAGGGAGTTGTTGGGGAAAGGGGAGGGAGTTACCTGACCGGGATGTCCAACCTGACCACATCCTCGACAGACCATCGGCGTTGCCTTGGGAGGCCCCGGCCCGATGTGTCACGGTGAAGTGGAAGTCCTGAAGCTCTAGGAACCAGCGGGTTACTCGAGCGTTGGTGTCCTTGGCTTTGGCCATCCATTGTAGGGGAGTGTGGTCGGTCACCAGCGTGAAGCTTTGTCCCAGCAAGTAGTAGCGGAGCTCCAGGACTGCCCCCTTTATGGCCAGGGCCTCCTTTTCCATGGTAGCATACCGGCTTTCGGTTGGGGTGAGTTTCTGGTTTATGTAGACGATGGGATGTTCCTCACCCTCATTGGTTTGGGATAGTACAGCGCCTAAGTCGGTGTCCGAGGCATCTGTCTGGTGGATAAAGGGGCAACTGAAGTCAGGTGCGTGGAGTAAGGGGAACAAGGCTAGTGCCCGTTTTAGTGTCTGGAAGGCTGTCTCCATTTTGGGGGTCAATTGTACGGTTTCGGGTTGCCCCTTTCTGGTCAGGTTGGTCAGGGGACTGGCTACGGAAGAGAAGTTAGGGATGAAGCACCTGTAGTACCCCGCTAGCCCCAAGAAAGCACGTACCTGGGTTTTGTTGCAGGGCCGGCTTGCGTCCCTGACGTATATGACCTTTTTGTCCTGGGGCTGGATCAGTCCTCTTCTGATGGCGGAACCCCAAGTACTGTGCTTCTTCGAGCCCCAGGTGGCATTTTTTTGGGTTGGCAGTTAATCCGGCCTTGCATAGGTCCCCCAGCACTCTTTGCAATCTGTCCAGATGGTCTTCCCAGATCGTTAATGTAGACGGCGGCATATGCTTGGTGGGGACGTAGGAGGATGTTCGTCATCCGTTGAAATGTGGCGGGGCACCGTGTAGCCCAAACGGGAGGACCTTGTACTGCCAGTGTCCGGAGGAGGTACTGAAATTGGTCTTCTCCCGTGAGTTGGGGGTCAGGGAGACCTGCCGGTATCCCTTTGTGAGGTCCAAGGTGGAGATAAAGCGGGCCTTCCCCAGCCGGTCTATTTGGAGATCGTTTGAAACTGATATATGGAGCCATCGCAGCGCTAAAAGATGCAAGACATGAACCGCATGCAGTGAGTGAAACTGATGTCTGTGTTTTGTTGGCAATACGCTTTAGTTCAGCCTACCCCTCCCCCCCGCACATGCCGTATGATTTCAGAAATACTCGTACAGCTGTATCTCTCTTTTATAAATGTGATCAAACTAAATACTTTTCGAAGATACGAAGTATGCAATACTCTATAGTTACTCAAGATTAATATTAGATTGGCAGAAATCTGTGTTAGGCCCGCTTTAAGAGTTATGTCAGTTTTGCACCCTGAAATGAAAGTGTTAACTGTAACTTAAAAGTTACTCACTTTAAACTATGCTATGCCAACTGCCAAGAGGTGTGTTTGACTGCGCAGACTAAACCAAAGTATCGCAGAAAGTATGCCATTTCATGTTTTCAACATGCACATGTATGGTAGATGCTTCTACAATTAGCTTTACATTTCTGGGCCCATATTCATAAAAAAATTTTAGCGCAAAGAGTTGCTCCTAGTGACAAAATTCTACAAAAATTCTTAGGAATGTGAGCATTTCCCCTTAGAATTAAAGAAAAGTTCCTAGCAAAGAAAAAAGTAATTCATAAAGCATCTTAACCCTTAAATAGCTCTTAAGGTCCAAAATTTTAGGAGTAGCGAGGAGGACTTTTAAGAGACTTAAGAGTTTCTTTAGCAGCAGAGAAAATGGACGAAGAGAAGAAATGTGTTGCAATGCATGACAGTTTCCATATTACTTTTAAGGTTTATCAGATTTTTTATTTTTATTGGGGTTTTTGTGTGTGTGTGTGTGTGTGTGTGTGTGTGTGTGTGTGTGTGTGTGTGTGTGTGTGTGTGTGTGTGTGTGTGTGTGTGTGTGTGAGTTTTGATTATCTTGGTATTGGTTTTCTTGTATAGCTGCTTTGACGCAATGCAAATTGTAAAAGCGCTATAAAATAAAATTACATTGAATTGAATGACAGTGAGTTGGTAAGACACTCACTGTCATTCAATTCAATGTAATTTTATATATATATATAATAAATCTGAAAGTTATCTATTGAGCATGACTGGCATTTGCAGGCATTTTGTCCATGGTGGCGAGTGCGGCCACACTGTAGCTCCGCATCTGAGCTCTGGCCTCCCATCGCTGTGTCAAGGGTTGCCAGATTTGCGTAACAAAAACGAAGCCGGAACACTGCAGCACTGCAGACATGGCCACACTGCCCATGTCTGACTAGTGATTGTTTCTGCGCAAGCATGAGCGATCATGTCTACACTACTTTTTCATTCAGAATTTCACTTCTGCAGTTTAAAAAATGTTCATATAAATCAATGATTAGACTGAAAAGTAACTCAAGTTACTTGAAAAACAAAGTAACTCAAGTATTGATATGTAAATTTATACTGCGTTGCATTACTCGTTACTTTAAAAAGTACTCTGATTATGTAACACACGTTACTTGTAATGTGTTACCCCCAACACTGTTTACAGTCTTTTTACAGTATTCTAAAGTATATTATTGCTGACAATTGAGTCATTCTTCTCATAATTCACTAAAAATAAAAGGCACAATATTGAGTGGCCTATTCTTGTCCTAAATGTGAAAAACTTTTGTCCCAACAAGTTAATTTGGGGGATATTCAGCTTTTCATTCTCAAACTGAAACATGGATCATGTTATCTGTCCTCATGTCACCTTTGCCTTTTCAAATTCATAGGAAATAGAGAATAGAGGAATAAAGGCAGAGCAGTTCTATAAAATAACTGCCGCATGACAAACGGAACATATGATGTAGTATATTTTCTCACACACACACACTGTGACAGAGAAATCATAGTGGGCACTTCCAAGTTGGTGGTGGTTTTTAATGAATAGTTCCATTCAGGTCCAGACATTAAGGATGCACATTGGCTAGGTTGGCACGTGTGTGTGTTCACAGAAGCTACCTATGGGCGATAAGCTCTTCACTTTATTGCCCACTGGAGTGCTTGACACGAGAGAAAACTTTTCTCTCATAAATCAAAAGCACTAAATGTCTGCACAGTCTGAATTCCTCCATTTTCCCATCTTCACACAGGTCTTACCATAACTTTGGTGTAATGATCATTCACCGATTACCCCTCTAAGATATGTCAGAAAATGCTGGATGTCTTCTAGACAGCCATCTAGATTTATTATGTCTTTATGGATTCAACTCAACTCAACTTTATTTATATAGCGCTTTTTACAATTTTTATTGTTACAAAGTAGCTGTACATGAGACATATTGACCATAAGCAAAATAATTAGTTATAACTGTAAAAACAAGAAAAAGGTGAAAACAGAAGACAGACATACCCACATACAAAACACTCCACACACACAATATGCACACGTACTAACACACATAGACATAGACACACACACACGGATGCGCAGACACATGGACGCGCACGCACACACACAGACAAGCACGCACACAGACAAGCAAATTTAATGAGGTAAATTATAGATTTAAGATTATCGTTAATAATCTAATAGCATTTGAAATTTTGTGGTGAAGACGTGTCAAGTCACGGCGTCCTTCTTTATCCATCTCTATCATCTCAGCTCTTGTCAGGTCACCGCTTCCCATTCTCCGATCTACCATCAGGTCAGGCCATGAACTGCATCCTGCTCGCTGTGGTAACCTTGGAACAATGAGACTAGACTGGCTGAGAGTAGAGTACTGTTCTGCACTCTTTGATGCAACAAGTACATCAGTGGTGTCCCTGGTTCCGGTTGATCTAACTAATGCAGCCTAAACCCTCAGAGGATTTATATTATGGAAGTGTATGCAAGATTAAAATGATGCGTCTTTAGTCTAGATTTAAACTGACAGAGTGTGTCTGCCTCCCGGACAGTGCAGGGAAGACTATTCAAAAGTTTAGGCGCTAGATAGGAAAGGATCTACCACCTGCACTTGATTTTGAAATTCTAGGTATTACCAACTGACAGGACGCCTGAGAGCGTAATGCACATGAAGGAATGTAATACAAGAGGAGTTCACTCAAGTATTGAGGAGCTAAACCATGTAGGGCTTTATAGGTAATAAGCAAGATTTTAAAGTTAATGCGATGCTTTATAGGTAACCAGTGCAAGGTTGACGGAACCGGGCTAATATGTTCATACTTTTTTCAGTGGGAGTTTTTGTAATAAGCCTGCAGGGCAACCACCTATCATTGCATTACAGTAATCTAGTCTTGATGTCATGAATGCATGAATTAACTTCTCTGCATCTGACATTGACAGCATATGACAAAGTTTAGATATATTCTTAAAATGGAAAAACTCAATTTTACAGGTGTTGGCGACGTGGCTCTCAAATGACAGATTGCTATCGAATAGAACACCAAGACTCTTAGCTGACGACGAGGGTTTTATGGAACATTCGTCAATAGTTATGCAGTATTCTTGGTTGTTACGTATGGTGGTTTTCGGTCCAATAAGTAACACTTCTGTTTTGTCCGAGTTCAGTAATAAAAAGTTGTTACTCATCCAGTTTTTTATATCGTCTATGCATTCCATTATTCGATGGAACTGCTGTGTTTCATGAGGCTTCAAGGAAATATAAAGTTGAGTATCATCAGCATAACAGTGAAAGCTAACTCTGTTTTGCTTTATTATATCTCCTAGAGTTAGCATGTATAATGCTAAGAGCAGAGGCTCTAAGACTGATCCCTGTGGTACACCGTACTGGACTTGCGATTTGCGTGACACCTCATTGTTTATTGCTATTAATTTAAAACTGTCGGATAAATAATATTTAAACCATTTCAAAGCTATTTCTTTAATGCCGACGTAATTTTCGAGTCTATGTAGGAGTGTGCTGTGGTCAATGGTATTGAATGCAGCACTAAGGTCTAGCAGCACCAATAACAAGATACAACCTTGGTCAGATGCCAATAGCAGATCATTTGTAACTCTGATCAAAGCAGTCTCTGTACTGTGACATGCTCTAAATCCAGACTGGAATTCTTCATTGATGTCATTCCTTTGGAGGAAGGATCTTAATTGAGTTGAAACTACTTTTTCCAGAACTTTAGATATGAAAGGTAGATTCGATATAGGCCTGTAGTTCCCTAGTTCTCTAGGGTCGAGTTGGGGTTTTTTGACAAGGGGCCTTATAACAGCCACCTTATATGCTTTAGGCACATGTCCTAATGTCAGAGATGAGTTAATAATACTAAGAAGGGGATCTATAATTTCTGGGAGCATCTCTTTCAGTAGATTTGTAGGTATAGGGTCTAGTATGCATGTTGTTGATTTAGATGATCTAATAATTTTAGACAGCTCATCTTGATCTACGGTATAAAATAATTGCATTTTCTCCTTAAGGGCGCTGTAGTTAGTTTGTTCAGCGGCTTTCACTTCTGGTTGCATTGTTATATTTTTTCTCTAATATCTTGGATTTTATTTGTGAAGTAGTTTATAAATTCATCACTGTTATGCTGATATCCAGAATCTGAAGTCGCTGACAATTTATTTTTTGTTAATTTAGCCACTGTGTTGAATAAAAACCTAGGGTTGTGCTGGTTTTCTTCTATTAGTGATGAAAAGTTTTTAGGGCTTTTCTGTATTTTCGAATACTATCCTTCCATGCTGTTCGAAATACCTCTAATTTAGTTTTCTTAAAGATGCGCTCCATTTTTCGGGCCGCTTTCTTTAGAGCCTGAGTGTTCATTATACCACGGTGTTGGGCTGCCATTTTTAATCTTCTTTAAATGTAGAGGAGCAACTGTGTCTAGCGTTTCTGAGAAGGTAGAGTTAAAATTCAAACATTTTCAGTTTCCGAGAAGGTGGAGTTAAAATTTTCAAAATTTCTATTCACATAATACAATGTAAGGTGCCACATGCTTGTGTGTGTGGGGGGCTGCTTGCATTTGTCACCCTTGACTAGATGGCCTCCAAATAGGCTTTATAAAAATACAGGCATGTGCTTTAAAAAAACAGTCCATCCATCCATGGATTTACTAGCGCTGTCAACAATTTTTGCTGTGGAAATCCTATTCCAGAGGATGCTCGTGTCCTTGACATTACTTTTCAACCTAAAAGTAAGTAAGCTGGAGAAATCGGTCCCACATCACCGCCTTACACCAGCAACTTAAACAAAACTAACTAGCACAAAACTAGATAGCTCCCTTTATAATTTATAAAGCTGTACATATTTTATATGCACAATGTAACATATGCAGAAGACAGACTACCAGTTCTTTCTGATATCACATGGCAGTTATCTTACCACTTTATTTGCTCTGTCTGTTTGAATATCACATGAGTGAATTGATTGTTCTGAGTTGTATTGCGTTATATATTTAAATCACTTTTAAATGTTCCATAGAACACACTGCGAACCTGCAAAGACTGTGATTGAAAGTGACAGTGGATATGTAGTAATGTGGTTTGTTACACAATGTTTTGCCTTTCAAGTCAGTTAAAGCCAAAACCATTCCTGACTTTTTGATTCAAGCACATTTTATAATAATAATAATAGTCAGTACCTTACATCACAGGTCATTTAAGACAATATCCTTGCTGGAAAATCTTTATGGATTGACACGGAAACTATATATTCTCAGAAAGAAAGCCACATTTTTGCCGCTGCATGTAAAAAAAATCTGGTTTTCTTGTTTCAGAATTCACGAAACAGGAGATAAACTACAAATAAGGTGTACATCCAAGACCTGTCAACACAAATAAGCCTGTTGCTAATGTTATTCTCGCAATAAATGAGAGATCTTCTCCAGCATAAACCGGATAGACTGCCGTTGCTTTGAAGTCCGGACAGCGTGAAACAAAATCGATGCTGTGTGCAGAATAAAAGTTGACAGTCAGTTAAATTTGCTAATAGTCATCAAATGTGTCATTTTCAAAAGCATTACTTTGAAAAATGGAGCAGAGTTCCAAACCCTGTTTTTAAACTGTTAAATTAATTAAACCAATGTGATATCATGTGGAATTTGTTTATATTTGTGATACAGTATGTTAGCAAGGACAGACATGTTTGGTAGTTTAGCTAGTTTAGCTTCATACATGCGCATTTTGTTTATACCTACTGCATAAGATTATATATTTATTGTCCTGGCTTTTTTTTCTTTTAGGGAAGTTTGAGCTTTTATACCTCCCAGAAAAATTCTAAAGACAATGCCCATCTAATGAATTGAGGCATGGATGGATGGATAGACTTAAAGATGAATGGATAAAAAGCAATTTACGAGGGCCATGCTGCTGATGTCTGTGGTTCTGATGAGAGGGGACACCATCCTTCTTCTTGACCCTCCTTCTCTTCTTCTTCTCCTGAGAATATGTGTTGACCTCTCGTTTTTGTGGCATGACACACTCTGACTGCAGAATAACACTGCTCTTCCCTATAGACATTCAAGGTGCATTGATACTTGATGTGACATTGACATAAGTGCAAACTCAACATTCTCCCCACATTTACTACAACAAACCGCTAACACTGATACATTATTAAAAAGCAGACAATTCATTCGAGGGCACAATACAAATCGTCGCCTTAGAATTATAAGGTTCTATCTGACATTTTTGTCAAAATTGAGTTATTCACATATTCTTATTCTGTGACAACCTATTTACATTATGCAATGTTAGTTTTTTTAATGTGTACATTTTGGGACTTTTTTAAGAAAACAAAAAGGTTCTATCTAAAAAAATCGAATTATAACTTCATTCTATAAGGTTCTATCTGCCAGCTTATCAGCACTTTGAATGCACACAAGAGGACCAATCACGATCAGCTTTCTTTGTCATGTGACCTGCAGATAAAACCTTATAATTCTAAAGAAAAGGTGATTTTTCAGAATCAGAAGGTTCTATCTGCGTTTTACCTGTTCCAAAAATCCCCATTCACAAATTTAAGAAAATGTCGATATTGTGCATTTGGAATACATTTATAGTATCTGTCTTTTACATGTATGAAAGAAATTTGTTCCCCATATCATTTTTGCTATATGAAATGCAAAAACTTTGAAGCTCAATATCTCAAAACTACTCAAAATGCAGATAGAACCTTATAATTCTAAAGAAAAGAAACAGCAAACACAAAACAGCCTGTTATTTTCAGCCTAATCTTTAAAAGAAACTACTAACAATATATTTAAACCATGATACCAATTGTTGCCATTACATGTGGAGCCCTTCTTGGAATGTTGTCAGATTCTAAGACAAAATATTCTTGAATGAAGAAAACAAAAGGGTGGATTGTTATTCTAGAATATGAGATGGTCAAAAGGGGACTTTATTTGTGTCATTCAGAAGGTTGCACATGGTCATGTAAGTAAGTGGTTCTCAAACTGGCTTTACTCAAACTGGTTTCACACTGGCCATCAAGGTATGAAACATACACAATACCAATAAATGCTTGCTGTATACAGACTGTAGACAAATGTTTTGTTTGTCCTAATTTGCAGCCTAAAAAATGTTGTAATTATGTATTATATTATAATTCTTATTTATACATTTTTGGATTAAGCATTGTTTTTCCATCTGTCCCTTAAAAAAATGTCAAGGTTTTTGTACTGGTATAGCACACTTAAGTGTACACTTTTAGTACTGCTTGAGACTAAGTTGGCCCACTTCATAGTTTATTAAAGTGTACTTTAGAGTATGGATTAAGTGTACTGTAACAGTGGTAAGCTTTGAGTACACTACTATGTTTTTCTTAGTAGTCCACATTTCTGAGTAGTATATTTCTGAGTACATAAAACGTAAACGTTTTATTTTTAAAGAATGTTCCCTATAGCAAAAAAAAGTTTTATTGTAAAGGTCTGCTGGTATACTGAAAATGGGTGTGTTAATTGGTCTTTAATTAACTATGCAGACAATCACTGTAACAAATGGTGCCTCAGACCATTGCAAATTTCCCTAGTTCCCTAGTTGCATGCAGAATGTTAATGAAGTCCATTATGAATTTTAGGTTTTGATCCAGCTTTTTTTGGCATTAGGAAACAAGTGTCAATCCATATTTGTGTCTTTATATATTTCCCTTTAAAACATACAGTATATGTCATTTTAAAATGTATTCAACTCATGCACCTCTAATTTAGGCGGCGGCTATTTAGCCACTTTGCATCGCTTTGGAGGTTCTTCAGTTGTTGACACATATTGCCGTCTCGGTTACGTTTGTAACCTCGGTTCCCTGATGGAGGGAACGAGACGCTGTGTCGAACCGACAGATGGGGTTCGTCCCTGAGAACCAATCGCTTCCGACTACTTAGAAAAGGCCAATGAAAATTAGCAAATGAAATTTGCATGCCGGACTCCCCCCTGGAAATCCGGGTATAAAAGGGAGACGGCGTGCATCATTCATTCACCTTAGTTCTGAGGAGCCTGAGACCTCTCACAACTGCTGCAGAGGACAGCACGTGTTGTGGCAAGGAGGACACAATGTCTCGTTCCCTCCATCAGGGAACCGAGGTTACAAACGTAACCGAGACGTTCCCTTTCTGTCGGTCTCTCGACGTTGTGTCGAACCGACAGATGGGGTTCCAATGGAAAACGCCATAACACTGTGCCCTGTCACAATCTCAACGAAGCGACGGTGACTGGCCTGGGCGTGTCAGCCGTGAGCGCTACTGCAAAATTGTAACCTATCAGTGGGTAGGTAGGGGGTCCCAGAGCTTTCTTGAAAGGTGGGAAGGCCCCTACCTTCGGCCTCACAGGTGGCGGCCTTGTTTCTCTAACAGCGAGAAGCCGCCCGGAACCGTAAGGCCACTGGGTAAGCGCTACTTCCTCAAGTGGGGGATGCGCTACAGAGACCACTTCCTACCACAGGGAGGAGACTAGTGGAGATACCAACATGGTCTCACCGATGGGGGAGAACTCATGGGAAGAAAGTGCGGCTGAAGAAGTAACCGCGAGGTGGAGGTCCACCTGGGGAGGTCATGGGTTACCAAGGTGGGAACCAGCATGAGGATACATCAGACGGAACCGCCCTACTGGGGGGTTGCAACGCCTGGTAGCACTAGGTCCGGTTAGAGCTATGATGCGAATAACTCCGGGAACCCGGCCTAAGGGGCAGGGCTGCTCTGCCCAGCCCGCCCCAGAAGGTGCTTGCTTAGTGATGGATGGAGTGCCTGTTCTTCGCCCAGTGGGGAAAGAATGGAGGCTAAATCGGTATACTGACCCACTCGAGAGAGGGGGAAAAGAACCGATATAGGCGTACACCCTACCAGTTGCCGGTCCTACATGTTGCCATGCAGGACGCGGGCTGACACCGGCTCTACGCGGAGGTTGTAGAACCTCACGAAGGTGTTGGGTGTAGCCCAACCCGCAGCTCTGCATATGTGTGTGAGAGAGGCCCCGCGTGCCAGTGCCCAAGAGGAGGCTACACCCCGGGTGGAGTGGGCCCTCACTGCTAGGGGGCACGGGCGATTTAGGGATTGGTAGGCTGCCTTGACAGCGTCCACAATCCAGTGGGCCAACCTCTGCTTGGAGACAGCTCTCCCCTTCTGCTGACCTCTGAAACAGACAAAGAGCTGATCAGAGCTCCTGAAGCTCTGTGTGCGGTCTAAGTAAAGGCGCAGCACGCGTAATGGACACAACACGGACGGGGTTGGGTCTTCCTCCCCAGTGGGGAGCACCTGTAAGTTCACCACCTGGTCCCGAAAGGGAGCGGTGGGAACCTTGGGCACGTAGCCGGGCCGAGGTCTCAGGATAACGTGAGAATCCCTGGGTCCGAACTCCAGGCAGTCAGGGGACACGGAGAATGCCTGTAGGTCCCCTACCCTCTTGATGGAGGCGAGCGCCATAAGCAGAACCGTCTTCATCGTGAGATGAGGAAGAGAGGCATCCCCTAGGGGCTCGAAGGGGGGCCTGGTGAGACCTGTCAGGGCTACATCCAGGTCCCAAGAGGGTATGGAGCACGGACGAGGTGGATTCCGCCTCCTAGCGCCCCTTAGTAACCTAATGACCAGGTCGTGCTGCCCTAGAGACTTCCCAGCAACTGAGTTGTGATGAGCGGCAATGGCGGCTACATACACCTTCAGTCTGGAGGGGGAGAGGTTAGTCTCGAGTCTCTCTTGTAGGAAGGACAGCACGGACCCGATCGCACAACTCCATGGGTCTTCTCCTCGAGAAGCACACCAGGTCGAGAAGAGGCGCCACTTGTAGGCGTACAGTCGCCTAGTGGCAGGTGCCCTAGCCTGAGAAATGGTTTCTACCACCGCTGGGGGCAGACCACTCAGGATCTCCTCGTCCCGTCCAGAGGCCAGACATGGAGGTTCCAGAGGTCTGGCCTGGGATGCCATAACGTGCCCTTCCCCTGGGAAAGCAGGTCCTTCGTCAGGGGAATCGGCCAGGGGGGAGCTGTCGTCAAGAGCATCAGCTCCAAGAACCAAGTCCGGTTGGGCCAGTGTGGCGCAACGAGTAACACTTGCTGCTCCTCTTCCCTGACCTTGCACAGGGTCTGTGCAATGAGGCTCACTGGGGGGAAGGCGTACTTCCGCTTGTCCCGCGGCCAGCTGTGCGCTAGGGCATCCGTGCCGAGGGGTCCCTCGGTCAGAGAGTACCAAAGCGGGCAATGGGTGGTTTCGAGGGAGGCGAACAGGTCTACCTGGGCCTGCCCGAACTGCACCCAAAAGAGCTGGACTGCGTGGGGGTGGAGTCGCCACTCTCTACGAGGCGTCGATTGATGAGAGAGTGCATCGACTGTCTGGTTCAGGTCGCCTGGGATATACGTGGCACGCAGGGAGCGGGTCACCTGCTGACTCCACCGGAGGAGGCGTCGGGCGAGTCGTGTTATCTGCAGTGAGTGAACGCCACCCTGACGATTGATATATGCTACTGCCGTAGTGCTGTCTGACCGGACCAGCATGTGGTTGCCCTGCACAAGAGGTTGCAGCCTCTTCAGTGCGATTAGCACGGTCCACAACTCTAGGCAATTGATATGCCAGTGCAGGCGGGGGCCCGTCCAAAGCCCCGACACTGCGTGCCCGTTGCACACTGCACCCCAACCCTGCAGGGAGGCGTCCGTTGTCACCACGACATGCCTCGTAACCTGCCCTAAGGGAACCCCTGCCCGAAGGAAGGTCATGGAAGACCAAGGGGTTAGGGTGCGTCGGCAGAGAGGCATAATCACCATCCGCCTGCTGCCGGTGTGCCACGCTCTCCAGGGAACTCAACTCTCAAGCCAGTGTTGGAGCGGTCTCATGTGCATCAACCCGAGGGGTATCACCGCCGCCGAGGATGCCATGTATCCCAGGAGCCTCTGAAATAGTTTCAGGGGAACCGCAGTCTGCGTGAAATGATCCAGGCAGTTCAACACCGACTGGGCGCGTGCTGCGGACAGTCGCGCTGTCATGGTGACAGAGTTGAGTTCCATACGAAGATAGAGGATGCTCTGCACAGGGGAGAGCTTGCTCTTCTCTCGGTTGACCTGTAGTCCCAATCGATCTAGGTGCCGGAGCACCAGGTCCCTGTGTGCACACAACAGATCTCGCGAGTGTGCCAAGATAAGCCAGTCGTCGAGATAGTTGAGTACCCGCACACCCCTCTTCCTGAGGGGAGAGAGGGCGGCCTCCACGATCTTCGTAAAGACTCGTGGAGACAGAGACGGACCGAAGGGGAGGACTCTGTGCTGATATGCCCGACCCTCGAAAGCGAACCGTAGGAACGGGCAATGACAAGGGAGAATCGAGACATGAAAGTAATCGTCCTTTAGGTCGATTGCCATGAACCAATCCTGACAGATGCCAGGATGCGCTTCTGCGTGAGCATCCTGAACGTCAGCTTGTGCAGGTGTCTGTTCAGGGTATGCAGATCTAGGATAGGGCGCACCCCCCCCCCCCGCCTTTTTTGGGGACGATGACGTAAGGGCTGTAAAACCCCTTGGACATCTCGGCTAAGGGGACGGACTCGATCGCACCCTTCGCCAGAAGGGTGGCGACCTCGCCCCGTAGTACGGGAGCATCCCGGCCTCTGACTGAGGTGTCGAGGATGCCCTGAAACTTGGGCGGGTTTCTGGCGAACTGGATCGCGTAGCCGAGACGGATCGTTCTCCTCAGCCACCGTGACGGTGTGGGAAGCTCGAGCCAAGCTCCCAGGGACCGCGACAGGGGGACTAAGGGTACGATCTGCTTCATCGACCCCCCGGGGGGTGGTTCGATGGCTGGCAGTGTGGGTCTCTTGCCCGGGGGCCCCCGGGAAGAAGACTGGCTCTGCTGGTTCGCCTACCTGGCGATGCAGCTCCACGCACCGTCGATTTGAGAGTGCTGAGGACTGCAAAGTACATTCGATGTTGCGCCTCGCCAAGACGCAATGTCGAGTGGCCGAACACCGTCTGACAGAGGGTGAGAGCGGCTGTGAAAAACACCCAGGGAGATAGGAAACTCTTTTTGTGAAAAAGTGGGTGCTAGGCCCCCGTAGGGGCCTTGCTGATGTTGGAACGGGGCAGGAACCGTCCCGGATCGACCGTCCAGCGATGGTATGGCTGGGATCGGGCCCGATGGTGTTAACCTCCCTGGGGTCTTTCTGTCAGGGTCGCTTCTTCCTCGAAGGTTGCTGACGGGGTGGTGGTCTCCCCTTCGACGTCCTTTTCTGGGGTGCCGCCTGGGTAGGGAGCGCTGGTTGAGCAGAGGCCGCACGGGATCTCGAAGGCCTGTGGGCGGCCGAGTCTCGGCGGGGTAGGATATGGCTAATCGCCTCCGTCTGCTTCTTCACTGTCGAGAACTGCTGAGCGAAGTCCTCGACAGTGTCACCAAACAGCCCACCCTGTGCAATGGGCGCGTCGAGAAAGCGGACTTTCTCGGCGTCGCTCATCTGCGCAAGGTTAAGCCAGAGGTGCCTCTGCTGGACCACCATGGTGGACATCGCCCGACCCAGGGCCCGCGCGGTCACCTTGGTCGCCCTTAGAGCGAGGTCGGTGGCGGCATGGGGTTCCTGCATTAACCCTGGGTCGGTCTTACCCTCGTGGATCTCTTTCAACGCCTTGGCCTGGTGGACCTGCAGGATGGCCATGGCGTGGAGAGAGGAGGCAGCTTGGCCCGCAGCAGCGTAGGTCTTTCGACACCAGCGATGCCGAAGTCCTACATGCCTTGGACGGGAGTTTCGGTCGACCTCTCCAGGTGGACGCCGCCTGCGGGCACAGGTGCACTGCGACTGCACGTTCCACCTGGGGCACGTCGACGTAACCCTTAGCTGCCCCACCATCAAGGGAAGAGAGAGCGACGGAACTGGTTTGACGTGTACCTGCCGAAAAAGGGGCGTTCCATGTCTTCGTCAGTTCCTCATGTACTTCCGGGAAGAACGGAACCGGGGTTGGGCGCAGCTTGGAGTCGCGCTCAGAGCCCAAGAACCATGTATCCAACCGTGAGCACTGGGGGAGAGGCACCGGAGTGCACTCTAACCCAATGCACACGGCGGCCCGGGAAAGTATGGCCGACATTTCGACATCCGCCTCCTCCTGAGCTCGCCCCCCCTTGGGGGGGAGCTGCAAAGAATCGTCGGGATCGGATGCCAGCAATTCGCTCTCCGATGCTGCGATTGACATCTCATCTTCATCACGCATCGTGTCCGAATACGTGAAGGAGGATGCCAACGGTGTGGTACCGCCTGCTAGGGAACGGTGAGGCGAGCGAGACGGTGTGCGAGCGGTCCGCGAGCACTTGGCTGACGGATTAGCGCTCGCAGAAACCCCCATATCACCCTCGCCGCTCGCCTTGGCGGACGTAATGGCCTTAGCCATCCTCGTCACAGCCCGGGAAGCCTGCGAGGTGGTGGCTGGTTCTCAGGAGAAGACAGCCACCCGTGACCGCAACGTCTCTATGACCATCTGGCCGCAATGTGGGCAAGATGAGTCCACGAAGGCTGCCTCAGCGTGTTGGATCCCCAAACACTTGAGACAGACATTGTGCTTGTCCCCTTCCTCTATGAGGACACCGCACCCACGAGAACAGCGGGACATGCCACGCTGGAGAAATTTGCTCTTTTAGAATGCTCGAACACCTCTGGAACCACCGAGATGCCCAGGGGAAGTCGCTGCAGGAAGGGACAGTCCGCTGCACCACATCGTAGAACCAGCAATCTGGAATTGCTAAGTAGTAGCGAGAGTAGATCTTCATAAGCGAAGGCTCCGAAGAACAAAAAGGTGAATGAATGATGCACGCCGTCTCCCTTTTATACCCGGATTTCCGGGGCGGAGTCCGGCATGCAAATTTCATTTGCCAATTTTCATTGGCCTTTTCTATGTAGTCGGAAGCGATTGGTTCTCAGGGACGAACCCCATCTGTTGGTTCGACACAACATCGAGAGACCGACAGAAAGAGCACAATAGTTATGCTGGGTTCACACCAAACGCGAACAATTGCTTTCCACGCTCTTTATTTCTCACGAGAAAAGTTTGTTATTTTCGCGTGAGAAACGCGAGCTTACAAATATTTTCAATTTGCATGGAAGAGGAAATTGATGCGCGTTCGCTGCAATCGTGCCACCCGATTCGCGTCTGTTCGCGTCTTTGCATTGACTTTGTATGTAATTTACTCACGCAAATCGCTTAATTTGCGTTTGGTGTGAACCCCCCATTAGTATTCAGCCTAATGTGACTTACCTCTGCAACTGTATTTATAAATGCATTAAAATTTGTGTTTATTTATCAGAGTTAATCTGCGTTATTTTTGTTATATTTTTTTCAAACGCTAGAGTTCACCTAAGGCAAAGACTGTGTGTTATCTTCAGACCAGTGGCGGAGCCAGAGGGGGGTCCAAGGTGGCACTGAACACTCCTGATATCCAATTTGCCACCCTGGGTGTCACCCCAAAATTTGATTCGCTACTCATGTTGATTGACATCTGATTTCACCTCTTGTTGAACAAAGCTTTTATTTGGACGTTCAACAGCAGTGCTTGATGCTTCATACAAACTTTAGAAATACACAAGAAGGAAGCATCGTGTTTTAAATAAGTTTCACTCTTCAGCCTTGGCTTTAGGATTCCTAAACAACTTTTCATTGTGTATGCTAACGTTAGGCTCCATTAACAGATAGTATCTCTTCCCAACACACAGTACATTTTTTACATCAGGGTTGGAAATTAAAAGCGACTTTGGAAAGAAATGACAAAAGGTGAACAAAACTGCCCTCCAAATTTAAGATAAAAGAGGAAAAACAGTCCCTTCATAATAAAAAAAAACTAGCTATGACGGTCGCAATCTTAATAAGATTAGGTGAAAATGAATAAATGTGGATGACAGCGTTTTTGCTCTGCTACAGCTTTGAGCATTTACAACCAATCAAGTTCATGGTATGAATATACTGGCCAATCACAGGTGTTTAAATGATTCACTGGTGAAGAAGAGCTGTGCTGAAGGGCTCCTCACTCACAAAGTTTATCATTAACAACCGCGTACAGATACGATGTAAGAAAGAGATTCATTAGAGTAGTCAGACTCTTTACTGCATAACCTGAAACCATTGTTTTTTAGTTATGTTGGATGTTCTTTGTTTGTTTTCTATATATTTCCCGTTTAAATAACAGATTTTTATGTTCCTTATAGAATCAAAACAGCAATAAAATAATTAATAAATGCTTCTCATCTTGTTTTGTAGCATGTTAAAAGTCTATGTACTCTAATATGTGAAAGTTATTATCAAGATTACAACATCAAGGGCAATGATCAGCATCAATGATTTTGTTTTAATCTTGCAGTCCTATGGAATGAGTATGTTTTATCAGATACAGTATGTACTGATTTGATCCACATCAGTTTAAAGACATCTCTGGTGCTGCTTGGTTAAACTATGTTTTCAACATTTTCATTATTTATATTTTATAATTTATTTAATCTACATACATTTAGAATTACATTAATCTCATAACGTTGTGCAATTGTTTTGTATACATTTGTGACGAACTCTGGGAAGTAAATTATCACTTGTACCTCTAATCAGCAATCCTAGGATTTATTTATTTATAATTCGATGCCAGGTCAGGGTTACACACACATTTTCTGTCATTGTCTGTGGACCCCCTGAAGTAGCCTTGGCCACCCCATGGATATATATAATTCTAGCTCCGCCACTGCTTCAGACAATAGCTGTTATTTTTTTTATTATTTTACCCGTGACTTTTTCGCTTCATTGACTTTATGGGGGTCGTTGAGGAGGGAACTTTTGCAGGCATTCTTCCTTGAGACATCTATCAGAGTACAGTTTGCATGTCTAAGTGTTGTTTTAGTCACACCTTATTAAAACACAGAAATGTCCTTACTCCATCATGTGACATTTTCGATGTATAGTGTTTTTAGTGTCGATTGAGTGCTACTATGTTTTCCCTTTAAAAATGTGTTCCTATTATACAAGGTGTCATTGTAAATTAGGATAATTTACTGTATTTGTTGGCATCAATCAAAGTGTATTATCGAATGTATATTTAAATTCATCACCACCCAAGCCTGCATTGGCAGAAAAGAATATCTGAGAAGGGTTTCCAGGCAACAGTGCACTTGCTCTGAAATGAGCCCATTTATTGATGTTGTTTTTTGAATGTTTATGCCATTTAAAAAATCATTAATGGGCTCAAAACGATCTTCAAACTTCATTTTTTTCCTTTTTGCATTTTAATATGCACGCACAGTACAACCTAATTGTTATCTTCTTTATTAGCTGGATTCAGCTAGATCCAAGTAATCCAATCAATTCCGAAAATATTATGCAATTTTGAATTGAGACAAGGTCGTAAATAATCATTTCAACAGACTCCGAGCCAAATGGATGCAGTTTCATATGCAGTATGTGTATATGTAAAATTTTTATTCCTGTACATAGGCATACTGGCTATTTTTCACGATTTGTTCAAATAGACTGCATGGCCTTTCATGCTGACATAGCTATAATTATTGAACATTTTTGACAGCACTCTCACCTGCAAACACTAGAAATGGTTCTAAATAGAACTTTTAGTATCTGTAAAGAACCTTCCGTGAAGCATTTTTCATGGGAATGGGATGCATTGCTCAAAACAATTGCTGTTATTGAATTCTTTACACCATATTTGTTTTAAAAAGCCTCATAATTAGCCATGGTAAAAAGGTTCAAAGCACAATATTAAATAAAATCATAGGGTGTACAGGATAAGGCTTGCATTTTGTCATCTCTGCAAAAACATAGTTCAATGAGTTGTATTTTACACTAAGCATGTTTGTTTTGTCTTATTTTTCTTTCTCAAATTTAATTGTTTTTGTCAAAAAAATCAATTTTTTATCAAAATGTTATCAAAAGGTCATTTAATAAGGCTTGATATTGTACAGTAAGATAGTTAAGTTTGGATATAGTATGTTGTTCTTGTACATGCTGCAGCTCAACAACATTTGTTCCCATGCTGAAACAGCTATGAAATTAAGACTGGACAATGTTCAATTAATTTATTGTATTTAGAAACATTATTGTAATGATGCTATTTAAAATGAAATTTGTGATTTTGTCGTTATATTTGAGGCTATTAAATATTTAATCTGAATGAAAATTGTGAAATATTTTTTTTTTGCAGAATCTTCTCTGGTTCCTGGTGTGTGTTCCTGTAGCTCAGTGGTAAGAGCATGGCGCTAACAACGCCAAGGTCGTGGGTTTGATCACAGGGGATTGCACATACTTAGAAACAAATGTACAGAATAATGCAATGTAAGTCGCTTTGGATAAAAGTGTCTGCCAAATGCGTAAATGTAAATGTCTTATTTGGAAAATGGTAAAGTTTTTAATCTTCAGTAATCATTCAAACATTGTGACCCTGCCTTCAGATTAATTAATTTGTACTGACATGGATCATGGTCTAACCATTTACCTTATATACGTATCTTTATATATATCTTGTCTTAAAGTCCAAAAGCATAATATTATGCCAAGTAAAGTCATTGCTGAAGCATCCATCTAATCCAACACCCCTAAATGGAGTATCAGGTTTATTTTAAAGCTTGTCTGTAAGGATAAATATAAAAGTGTGCCATCCATCCAATTCCCCTCCGCATGCCCGTATGCTCAGGTTGCCCTCTCCTGTCAAAAAGAGTAGAGTGCCACCTTTTGGTATACGCAGCTTGTAACCTGCCCTCTGCATTACCTCCCTCTCTTCTACTCTCTGCCCATTGCTGAGTTAATGTACACACTCAGACATGAAGTCATGTCATATTTTCATTTTTGTTCAATGCCAGTGTGTTTTAGTTTTCAGGTGGTAAGCCATGCATGAAATCTTTGAGGGGGAGTATCTGAAGCTCTATGAGAATGCATTATGGGTTGATTCAGATTCAGAATGCTTTAATCTGGTCGACCGACATTCCATTCATTGATTCATGCTTTAAACAGGTTCATATCACCTCAATTCATTGAAGTGAATGTTAATATCCACGTACCATAGTAAAAATAAATAAAGTTTAAGACGGATAATAATAAAAAATATTGTTTTCTTGATTGTATTTTGAAATCTATGGACAACCAATCACTAAAAAATATTTAAATCTGTACTGTACTTTAGTATTTTGCTTATAATGTTCTTATAATAAGTTTTGTTTATATAATGTTCAATACTGGTAACAAGACGTACTCTAGTCTAACAGTAGGCTACTGTTGCTATGGTTGCCACCTCATTCCGAACCGATTTCTGTTCGCTGAGTCTATTTACAGTACATCGAAGGAAAATATGTACAATCTAACTATTGTGGTTTACAGAACCCAGCATATAAACACATCAACAACTGATATACTAATGTGTATTAAGAATGTCTACTTTTAAGATTCTGAGGCTTTTATGTATTATTTTCTATTTTACTTCCTTTGTGGGGTTCAAGGGTAGTCGTAATCTTGATTTAAGGGTGTGCATTCATTGTCAATAAGTGAACTACTGTATTTAATAAGTACATATTCATTTAAATAGTGCCAAAATTAGCTCACCAATCTCAATGCAGAAAAACACATGCCATGTGTACTGATGTTGCAAAAGCTGAAAGGGAGACTAGAGAAGGAGGGCTATAGAGATGAATAAATGAGACTCACGCATGCAGAATCACAGCTGGCTCTTGTGCCTGAAATGCCAAGCTGTCCTTCAATACACAAAACCAGATCCATTGCTGGACCACACCTGAACATGTTCTCATGTTCGGGCCTTCAGAAATCTGCTACTGTTCAATTACATGTTGTTATCAAATGTGTGTGTGTGTGTGGACATGTGTCCATCCACAGGGAGATGTAGACAAGTGCAGTGAAATGTTAACTAGACAATCTTGGACAATCTTGTGAGAATATTTCACAGCGGAGCACTTTTCATTTGCATTTCCATTATAAGACCTACATATTGCTTTTGCAGATGATATGCAGAATTAATGTGATGCTCATTACTGTTGATTAAAGCCACAATATGGAATACTTTTGTTATGAAATATCCAAAAATCACTTGCACAGTGTGATATATTTCTTGCAGTTGTGTACTTACATTATCCCAAAGTTCCCAAGAATGTGCAAATCCAAAGAAATTCCTATTTAAAATAATGGCACGTCCCTTGTCTCCCTTGTATTTGTCGCATATCAGTGACTTAATATCTGCTGCTCCGCACTACCCTCAGTTTCTCAGGTTGGAGAAACTAAGGCAACACGCAAATGCGGAAGTGGTTATACAGCATCTGGGACACATCTAGGGCTGGACGATGTCATCGTATATCGACGATGTCTTGCAAATGTCCCGATGTAGATTACAACAGACAGATACCAGACGATAATTGATAATAATGGAAAATACACATTATAACATTATCATGCGATGTAGGTTTTAGCGTGAACGTTCATGTTCATATGCCCAGGCAGTCAGTAACAGTGACAGAATTTTGGAAACGCTGTTTTGTTCGGTCAGTTGAATGAGCTGCCGTTTTCTGCCGGTCGCTGCACAGATAGACCAAGAGAAAGACGAGCTGCATCGGCAAAGCAATACCTCACGCTCGCGGGGCTGTACCGGTGTTCGAATTGTCCTACCCTGTCAGATTTTCCTACCGCAGGGCAAAACTTAATCAAAACCACATCAACAAAATAAACAGGTAGGATGATTTTACAATGCAAAATACCCTGTCAGATAATCCTACAATCTTAAAATAAACACACAAAATTAGGGATGCACCGAAACGAAAATTCTTGGCCGAAGCCGAACATGATGTGAAACACTTGGCCGAAGGCCGAATAATACCGAACACCGAACATGGTTTTTTGCATTTCTTCTATTTATTAAGCCATTTTTTCACTATTGCACAAACTGAAGAGTCAAAATGTGCTTTTTATAATTTGTCTTGCTTTTCAATAAAATACATTATAACTTAATATAAAATTGAGCAAAACAAAGTAAATTCAAACAAAAAATTCAGCCCTCTCCCTTCATGAATAGCCTATATTAATTAGGTCTATAACCAGGGCCGTGCAGAGACCTTTAAGTATTTAAGTATTTTATACTTTGAGCAGGTGCTCAAAGTATAAAAGGGGCACATGGAACAAGGCTTTAAATATGGCTGTGCTCAAAACATCAATACAGCAATACTGTATATCGCGATGCATTCCTTGCCGATACGTGTATCAATACGGATGCTTCTGCAAATGCCATGATGCTAGGATTAGAAACTTAAGTGAATAAAGTTGTCCAAAAACCTTAAAGGGATAGTTCACACAAAAATGAAAATTCTTTCATCATTTACTCACCCTCAGATTATTCCAAACCTGTGTAAATGTTTTTGTTCTGTTGAACACAACAAAAGATATTTGGAAGAATGTCAGTAACCTAACAGATCTCATTCCCCATTTACTGCCATGGTATAGGGAAAATAAATACTATGGGAGTCAATGGGGGATGGATCTGTCTAGTTACTGACATTCTTCCAAATATCTTAGCTGATGTTGAGGGGGCTGCTGGGAATGTTGCTGTCTTTGCTGTTGTAGGAAAAATTGTTTTGTCATATTAAAAATATAATTATTATAATGATAATAAAAAAGTGTTGAACGTATAATTCGGAGGATGACAAAATCAGAATAAGGCCATGTTCAGACTTGACTTCTTTTTCGAAGCTGCTAGCGTCTGTTTTACATTATAATCCTATGTAATAAACCGTGTTTTCCAAAAAAGTGCTGAGCGCTTTTTCAAACGCCAGCGTCGGCGTCTCTTTCTGCAGTTCTGAGCGTCTTTTGAGGTTGAAAAAAGTTCAACTTTTCTGGAAAAAAAAACGCCCTACGTCAAGCTCCCTTTTCACAGCAAACCGAAGGCATTATAATGCCATAAAGAAACGAGCGCAATGCTGATGCTGGCAGCGCACGGCAAATAACTTCCGCGAGAGGACAACGGATATACACGCGAGGAAACGGGATCCCGCGAGCTCGTTTGATATCGAAAGCCAACAGGTTCACAATTCGCGTGCTTTTGATCGCCGTATTAATATTAAAACGCCGATTTCTTAACGCCGCCAGGCGTTAATTAAGCGCCGCCTGGCGCTAAATTAACGTCATACGCCGCCACGCGTTAAAATAACGCCGCACGCCGATCGACGTTAAGTTAACGTCACAGGTCACTCAAAATGCAAACTTATTAGCTAATATACATAGCCCCTCCTCTTCTGGGTTTGCGAGCTCTACGGCAAGTCGGAGGCTCGGAGCATCCAGTACAATTTCCAAGGGCGCTGTTTACTTAAGTTAACTGGGGGTCTGGCACGCGATGAAACCGTCTGACCGTAGAGTCACCTCAAATCCATATCCATCTTAACTTTGTGGAAAACAAAAATGTAAAGAAATGAAAGAAAAACCAGCTGAATAGAAAAATATATAACTAATGCAGCATGTTCCAGGAAGCAATGTGTAAATGCGGGTGCGTAAATAATGACAGAATTTGGAGTGAAATAAGTCCTTGCTGTTGGTCTACAGCAGGTTAGCTCGGTTGGCTCGCAGTCACATGTTACGTATTTAGCTGGTTCGAGTCCCGCTCGGACCACTTGCAGACTTGTACATCGTTGGTCTTGTTATGTTTATCTCTGTCACAGGGATTTTTTTTATATTTCAGCATTTAATGCGTGGTTAATATATAAAGAAAGTCAGGAATAAGAGCTCTTTTTCCACAACAAACTTGCAGGATATTCTAAGTTTCTTAAGCGCTCCCGACAGCCTCGCCAACATCCTTTCAATAATCACCTTAACGCACATCACCTGCCCACTTAAATTTCATTAGCATGCGACCACTCACATTACCTACGGGACATTTTGCCTACCTCCGTGAAGAGACTGACGCTATACCCTGTGTGGAACTGACTTTCAGCCGAGCATTTAGATATAATTCATTTTACTCGACAAAGTATATGAAACAATATAAAAATGACGACCATGCTAACTTGAGTGTTTATGCATGTTCTCTACTATGTGGAGAACTACTATTATGTGAAGTCTGCTTTATTAACGTTTTCTTCCGTTAATAAAGTTAACAAAAATGCTTTTATTCTGTATCCGTTTACAAGGCTGTCGGGAGCGATTAAGAAACTTAATGTACGTTTGTTGTGGATATAGGTTGTTATAAGTAATATAATGAGTAATATATTAATGTAAATGTCACACTATCCAGGGCTTTTTGTGTTGTATTCGTTTTGCACAGTTACTGTAGCTGCATAAATCGGCTTAATTTGTTTTCTTTTAGACTTCACT
>NW_026634139.1:87021-88336 GCF_024868665.1 Triplophysa rosa
AGGTGATGTGCGTTAAGGTGATTGTTGAAAGGCTGTTGGCGAGGCTGTCGGGAGCGCTTAAGAAACTTAGAATATCCTGTAAGTTTGTTGTGGAAAAAGAGCTCTTATTCCTGACTTTCTTTATATATTAACCACGCATTAAATGCTGAAACATAAAAAAAATCCCTGTGACAGATAAACTTATCAAGACCAACGATGTAAAAATCTGCAAATGGTCCGAGCGGGACTCGAACCAGCTAAAGACGTAACATGCGACTGCGAGCAAACCGAGATAACCTGTAGACTAACAGCAAGGACTCACTTTACTACTAATTATGTCATCATTTACGCACCCACGTTTACACGTTGCTTGCTGGAACGTACTGCATTAGTTATATGTTTTTCTTTTCAGCTGTTTTTTCTTTCATTTCTTTACATTTTTGTTTTCCACAAAGTTAAGATGGATATGGATTTGAGGTGACACTACGGTCCCCCAGTTAACTTAAGTGAACTGAACAGCGCCCTTGGAAATTGTACTGGATGCTCCGAGCCTCCGACTTGCCGTAGAGCTCGCAAACCCAGAAGAGGAGGGGCTATGTATATTAGCTAATAAGTTTGCATTTTGAGTGACGTGTGTGACGTTAACTTAACGTCGATCGGTGTGCGGCGTTATTTTAACGCGTGGCGGCGTATGACGTTAATTTAGCGCCAGGCGGCGCTTAATTAACGCCAGGCTGCGCTTAATTAACGCCTGGCGGCGTTAAGAAATCGGCGTTTTAATATTAATACGGCGATCAAAAGCACGCGAATTGTGAACCTGCATGTTGGCTTTCGATAAATACGGCGATCAAAAGCACGGGAATTGTGAACCTGTTGGCTTTCGATAGCGCTCTGTGCAACCAAAACGGCGTTTTTTACGCGCGTCATATGGCCAGACAGCGGCGCAAAAAGCGGCGCTTTTCAAATGCCTTAGTACGCCGTTAAATATGGCGTTATGGACGACTTTTCGCGCGTTTTTTACGGCGTTTGGAATCGCGACGCCGTATTTTGCGGCGCAAATACTGTTTAAAATGCCGTCAAAAACGGCGTTCGGATATAAACGCGTTTAATCTATGGCGTAATTCTGATACCATCGGCTTGCCATAGCTCTGTGCAACCAAAACTGCGTTTTTTACGCGCGTCATATGGCCAGACAGCGGCGCAAAAGACGGCGCTTTCGGGGCGCCTTAAAACGCCGTTAAATACGGCGTTATGGACGGCTTTTCTCGCGTTTTTTACGGCGTTTGGAATCGCGACGCCGTATTTTGCGGCGCAAATACTGTTTAAAACGCCGTCA